>NW_026592510.1:8764430-8850518 GCF_907164565.1 Psammomys obesus | reverse complement strand
ATATATATATATATATATATATATATATATATATATATATATATATCATCAAACTTATGCTTGATAGCCTCCATACATCAAGAAAATTTCACAAAGCCATCATATTTGGATTTTTATGCACTCATTTTAAAATGCATTTAAAATATTGCATTTTGATTAACATAGAGAATTTTGTATTCTCTCATTTTTATTATCCTGGATGACTTAGGGAAAGTGAATAAAATTTATTTCTAGAATCTGTTTTAGAAGAAAATCTTTATTACAATCTATGTAATGAATGCAAAATTTTGTAACTTTCCTCTTAGGAGTCAACTCGTGTGTTATGTAAACAAGCAATATAAGGCTTTCTGTGAGGTAGGTAGGTACTTAGCTACACGTTCAAACACTTGCTGTAGAAGAACAGATATTTCCTTTTTGTTTGTTTGCTTTATTTTTCAAGACAAGTTTTCTCTCTGTAACCTTGGCTGTCCTGAAACTTCCCCTGTAGACCAGACTGGTCTTGAACTCACAGAGATCCACCAGCCTCTGCCTTCCCAGTGCTGGGATTAAAGGAGTGTGCCACCTCTGCCCCGCTTCAAACAGATATTTCTTGATGTTGTATTTAAAGTTACTTTCATGTTTTAGTAAACATTCGAAATACACCTAAACATTCTATTTTATAGAGTTTCAAGGAATTAAGAGCTTACATTTACAAGGCAGGAAGGAGAGATTTACCAGCTCTTTGACCAGATAGTTAAATTCCATAAATTCCAACTATGTTTATGACAACACAAAACAAATTAGCATCAGCCTCTCTCTCTCTCTGATTGTACTCTCCCACCTGCCACCGAAACAAAGCCAGGGGTTGAAGGTTGAACCTTTCTTAAATTAAATCTGCACTTTATTTAGAAAACCACAAACTGGGAAGTCAGAGAACACCTGCTTTAGAAGACAGAGAGATGGACGGGGACATTTTAACATTCCATGTCATAAAGGCCTGCTGCCCATAGTTTAGCAAGGAATCTGTCCGCACTTGTCACTAACTTAGCCATACACACTGCTAATGGTTTGTTACACTTTAACTCCAGGCCTCATGCTCCTGGAGGGGACAAGGTTAATCCTTGTCGAAATCTGCTCTATTAGCATTCCAGAAGTGTCTGAGCCAAAGCTTCCACCGAAGGAGGAAGAGTGCAAGGAATGATGGTGAAACAGAAGCGGACCTCATGGGTCTGAGGTGACTGAGGCAGGAGAAAAAGACCGTGGACCTTAAGAGGCTATGGAAAAGGAGATAAATTTCCTCAACTGGTGGTCAGGTTACAGTAATGGCTCTCAACCTTCCTAACATTGTGACCCTGTAATATAGTCCTTCATGTTGTGGTGACCCCCAACCATAAAATCATTTTTGTTGCTGATTCATAACTAATTTTGCTACTGCCATGAATTGTGAAGTAAATATCTGTTTTTCAGTGATCTTAAGGAACTGGTGAAAGCATTGTTTGACCCATGACAGGGCCACAACCCACAGGTTGCGAACCTCTGGGTTAGCGGAAGAGCAGCAGGAGCCCCAGCCCTGTTACCAATTGCTTAAGGCTTTTCCCTGCACAGCTGAAAATTTGTGATTTTCCTAAGAATCTCGCCAGAAAACACTTGTGCAACTCCAGCGGCCCCTAGTTGTCTGTTACCAGATGAGACTCCTTCCAAGGCATCTGGGAGCCACCCTGTAACCACACCTACTGAGTCAGAGAAATGGGGGCAGGTGGGGACGGTCCTTGCTCTTGAGGTTTAACTTAAAAGCCACCAGAACAGTCAATCTAGCGACTCTACGGTAATTAACTACAACTCTCCTTGGAGAGCCCATGTTCACACTTGAGTATGTCTAATCTTTCCCAGGCACCGTTTTTTCCTTCACCTACACAACCAAAATTGACGTTAAAAATGTCTAAGTGGGCTGGGTTGTGGCGGCACAGGCCTATAATTCTAGCAGTCGGGAGGCGGAGGCAGGTGGATCTCTAGGTTCAAGGCCAACCTGGTCAACAAAGTGAGCTCCAGGAGAGCCAGGGCTACACAGAGAAACTCTGTCTTGCAAACCAAAATAAACTGTAACTCTTTCACAGAGAAGCCCACAAGCATGCTCTCGAGTGTGCTTTTATTCCTATGTTCCATTCTACTTTTAATAAAATCTTGACCCTATTTTACACTAGCTAATCCTGAATTAATTTCTTTGCCAAAGTCATAAATCTGGGTTTGCCTGAGCTGAGGGTTCTAAAAGATTTTTAAAAACTGCTGAGAAACGCACCGTGGAGCTGCCTCAGCCCCCTTCCTGTTGACATAATCACTGACCGGAAGGACAAGGGTAAGCTCCACACGGATTGGCTGCCTTTGGCCCCCAAATTGGCCTGTGTGAGCCACTGGTTAGAGATGAGAAAGAAGACAGGGTTTAAGCATGGCGATCTACTGTCAGGTTGCTGGCACGCTCTGTAAAGCAGTTTAAAGATTCAGTTCTTGTTCCTGATTGTTGCCATCTCTGACAGTCAGCAGTGAGCACTGATGTTTAGGTTGTTAGGATTTTGGAACCAAATCTGCTTCTGGGTTGCCTAGCAACTTATGATGCCATCATGTGTCAGCGGCCAGGTGGCCATACCTGGAAGGCATGGTTACCTTGCCCCTTAAAGGGACAACCCGACACGTGGTCTCTCTCGGCCCCTCTTGGCATTTTCTCACTTGGTCCTTTCTCTCTTGCTCCTCTCCCCTTTCTCTATCCAGGCACCCCCTTCTCTTTTTCCCCATCATGTCCTGCTCTCCCTTCTCTCCCTCACTCCATCTCCACCTAATAAACCTCTTTATATAAGATCTGTTGTACATCTAATCGTCTTAATTTAGTTTGTCCCGTATCCTTACACTGGTCACACTATGAATTGCTGTTTCATGTTGTTTTGTTTGGTTTTGCTTTTGTTTTTTTTTTTTTGTTTTGTTTTAACAGTGTCTCACTGTGCAGCCCTGGATGACCTGGAACTTACTATGTAGACCAAGCTGGCCTGGAATTCAGACTCATAGAGATCTGTCTCCTGAGTGCTGACATTAAAATAAAGCATATGCCATCACGACTGGCCACGCTTCTTTGTGCAATGGTTAACACAAAAACTCACGACTGGTAAGAGAGCAAACAGTGCCTTTGTAATACTCAGCTGTGACTGGAACTATCACAGTACAACACCCAAGGATCAGGGACCATGCTAGGGAGGGGAGGAAGGTAATCCAAGCAGAACAGTGTCTTCTTGACATGACAGGAATGTTGCCCTCAAGAAATCACAGTAGCGTGGATGCCTGCATAAGATCAAGCCAAAACAGAAAGAAAAGCTGTGAAACTGCTGGAGATCCAAGGACTTTTAAAATTAAACCAACAACCAATGTAATATATAATACACATCTGAACTTGTGAGCCAAAATAAACCTTTTCCCCTCTTAGGTCACACCTGTCGGGTATTTTGTCTCAGCAGCAACAACAAAGCTAGTACAGCTTCTGACACTGAGGACTCAGAATCCTTTAGAGGACGCTTGAGATGAGGGCATAGCATCATGTCTTTTTCCTACATGACCTCAATGTAATTAAGGAAAAAAAAATCTTATTATAGAGCCTTGTGTTGGTTAGATGTGTTTGTTTGTTTGTTCTTTGTCAACCTTTCATCTGGGAAGTGAGAATAACAACAGAGAAAATACCTCTGGAAGAGTGGCCTGGAGACAAGCCTTGGGGCATTTTCTTGAGGAATGATTGATGTGGGAGGGCCCAGCCCATTGTGGGTGGTGCCACCCCTGGGCAGAGCAAGCCAAGGAGAGTAAGCCAGTAGGCGGGTGTCACTGTGGTCTCTGCAGCAGTTCCTGCCCCCAGATTCTTGTCTTAGGCTCTTGCCCTGGTTTCCCTCAGGGATGGACTGTAAGTTGTAGGCAGAAATAAACTCTTTTGGTCATGGTGCAGGTCACAGCAACAGAAAACAAATGAAGACAAGCCCCTCTCTGCAGGACTCCAGGAGCTGCTGGTGCCTGTTCTTTATTTTATCAGGGAACTTGGTGGTGGGCTTTGGGTATATACTTTTAATAGGGAACCCTTCTTTATGGTTGCAGCTCTTAAAGAAGCAGCAAGGGAAAACTACGTGCAGGTTTTAGTGTAGTCGGCACCGAGGGCCTTTGAGTGGGTGGAATGTAGATGCATCTTTCATTCAGATAAAAAGCACATGAGAACCAGTCCACAGCCTTCCATGGGGTTAGCTTCGTATCTCCACACAAAGATTCTCAGAGAACCTGTCTGTACACGTTCCTAGGATCTGACCCATCACGGCTGGTGCTACATGTGTTCTTTACTGAGCATGGACGTATGCAAAGCACGCTTCTCAGTCCTCTGGCTGCAACAAGAATGATTACAGCCTCACTGAGGTCTCCCTGTATTGCAGCAATAGCAAAACACGACCAGATATAGCCACGTCTAACTACCTTGAGCATCGTTCCTCTTGGAGACCACAATAGCCAGTGCTACAATTAGTTACTTAATCAGTCTGGGCTGGGAAAGCACCCGGAATGTGATTCTTGCACCAAATATCCAGCAGATGACTGATTGCTGACTTAAAAATTCAGAACCACAACTCCTGAATGTCTGTAGCTGTACACGATGCTTTCTGATCACTTACCAAGAATAGAGTGGGCAGCTCCTGCCTACATGCGACATACTAGATGTTAATGTTGAGGGCTTTATATAGGATATGGTTCATGAAATACAAATGATTTCCATGAAGGTAAATATTAGTAAATGCATTTTCTCCATTAATTTACTTACTCACTTGGATTTATTTTGGATATTAGCCCTCTGTTGAATGTAGGCTTAGTGAAGATCTTTTTTTTTTTTTTCTTCATTCTGTAGGCTGCAGTCTTGTCCTATTGCCAGTGTCCTTTGCTTTTCAGAAGCTTTTCAGTTTCATGAGGTCCCACTCATTAATTGTTGCTCTTAGTGCCTGAGCTGTTGGTATGTTACCACTTGCACTGTTGGATATTTGGTGTCATTCCTGACTTGTATGTACTTGACAACGGTAGCATACCCTAGTAAAGACATCAAAACCTGTCCCCAGTCATAGTTAGATTCTCTACAGGGGAAAAACTACAGAAAGGACTGACGTTTGGCCTTTTGTGGTCTACTGTCATATTTTGCTGTGTTGTTTGTGATGGCTGTTGAAGACATGAGATCATTTCTACCTTTCTAGCAGACAGAAGCAACATCCGTGTCCTCTAACTAGACTTTATGATTTCTCAGTGAACGGCCATGGAACTGTGGACCACATGTTTTGTTTTCTCCCTGAGAAAACTTCTAGTCATTTTTCATCAGTTTTAGAGGCAAGGACAGTAAAGACTCAATCTCTAGCTAGTTTCTGCTTAAATTAAATGATTCTTAGCTATTTTAAATCTTCATATAATATTTCATCTTATTGCTTACAGCCCAGAATAGGACCTGAAGCAGGGGCCATGGAGAAACACTGGTTACTGGCTTGCTTCCTAAGGTTTTCTCAGTCTTCCTTCTTACTCAGCCACGAGCACCTGCCCAGGATTGGCACCACCTACGGTAGGGTGTGCCTTGCCCTCCACATCAACCATTAATTAAGAAAATGCCCCACAGAATTGCTTACAGACTAATCTAATGGAGGCATTTCCTCAATTGAGGTTCCTTCTTCTTGGATGGCTCTAGCCCTGCGTCATGTTGACATAATTCTAACCAGAACAAGGAAAAGGATAAACCCCTTTTATTTATCTTACAACTCCCTGGCAACAGTTTGTGATCACTGTGAAGTCAGAGCAGGAAGTCAGAGCAGGGGTGTTGGAGTCTGGAACAAAACTGGGGACGATGGAAAAAATTGACTTCATGCTTTCGATGGCTTATTGTGGTGGTTTGAATAGGAATGGCCCCATAGACTCATGTGTTTGAATGCTTGGCTCATAGAAAGTGGCACTATTAGGAGGTGTGGCCTCCTTGGAGTCGGTGAGGCCTTGTTGGAGGATGTGCGTTACTGTGGGGTGGGCTTTGAGGTCTCCTGTGCTCAGGGCACAGCAGTGTGGGCCCAGTCTCCTCCTGCTGCCTGCAGATCAAGATGTAGAACTCCCAGCTCCTCCAGCACCATGTCTGTCTGCATGCCGCCATGCTTTCCGCCATGCTGATAATGGACTAATTCTCCCAATTAAATGTCTTCCTTTATAAGAGTTGCCTTGGTCATGGTGTCTCTTCACAGCAATAAAATCCAACCTAAGACACTTACTCGCCTTTCTTATCCAGCCCTAGAACACCTTCCCACATACAGCTGGGCCCTCTTACATCAATTAGCAATCAAGAAAGCGCCCTACACAGGCATGCCCAGAGACCAATCTAATGGAGCCACTTCCTGGGATGGGGTTGACTCAACCCAAGCAAGTCTAGTTTGCTTCAATGTAACAAAAACAAACCAGCATACTACCTCTAAAAGCCCTTTCATGAATCCCAGGTTAAAACTGTTGTAAAACTAGCGTTAGCCCCATGCTATGGTTTTGGGGGTTAGGAAGTGCTGCCGGCCTGGATGTGGCTGACACAGTTTGACCTCACAGTGGATTTGCTCTTTAGCTCTCTTTCTCTTCTAGAGGCTTGCTCCAGCCACTCCTATCCTGTCTCCCTTGTCATTGTCTTCCCCGCCCATTATTGCTCTTTGCTTTAATTGCTGATTTGGGTAGCAGTGGAGTCATATTGCTCAACTATAGAAAACGGAGTCCCACCCACGCCTCCTGCCTACCCACCACTCAGCGGCTGCTGAAGAGAAGTTAGCAGGAGCCTTCAAGGCTGTGTGGTGCTGCGATCTGTCCCCCTCATCCTTAGCCTGCTTCTTCAATCCCACGCCCCCTGCCGAGAACAAAGAGTGGAATTATATGTACAAAAGCATTGGGGAGCAAGCCCAGGGACTCCTGGGAAGGCCTGAAAGGAGATGAGTACATTATCAAGCAAGTGACTTTAAGTATCACATAGCCATTATTACTTCTTAGTGCTCTTTCCCTGGCTCCATTCTTCTCCGATGCAGAGCCAATTTCGCTCTGTCCACAACCTTTTCTTCATCCTGATAAACATACAAAAGGCCTCAAAGTCAAAGGTACCCCCACTGGAAAAAGAATTAAGAACTTTTATTATAATTTCAAGATAAGTTCTGATGAGTCACCTCAATCCCAAACCAAGTGGTTTATCACAGGAGTTCTTCAAAGTACACGGTATTTCCAGGAAGCTAACATTTATCAGGTCATAAACAGTGAGAGTAAGTGGTTATTTTCCACATTTTTGCTATTCAAAGTATGTCACCTGGAGCAGCAGCTTGAGCCTCCCCTGGGGAGTTGTTAGAGAGGCTGACTTGCAAGCCCTTCCCAAGGATTTCAATCGGAATTGTGTTTCAAGCAATATCCTCAGGTGATCTGCCTGCCCATTAAAGCGTCCTCCACCACCATCTCATAATCTTCCCACCTACCCAGGAATTGTCTTGGAGTTCCCGAAACTGCAGTGGTCAGTAGTGTCCTGGAGGGCTCCTTATTTTTCTGAGTTAATTTTGTGTCCAGCCACTTTGCTGCAGGTGTTCGTCAGCTGTAGGAGTTCCCTGGTAGAATTTTTGGGGTCACTCAGGTATACTATCATAGTATCTGTGAGTAGGGATACTTTGACTTCTTCCTTTCCTATTTGTATCCCCGTGATCTTCTTTAGTTGTCTTATTGGTCTTGCTAAAACTTCAAGTACTATATTGACTAGAGGCGGGAGTAGCATAATCTTGTCCCTGATTTTAGTGGAATTGCTTTAACTTTCTCCCCATTTAACTTGAGATTGGCTATTGGCTTGCTGTATATTGCCTTTATTGTGTTTAGGTACGCACCTTGTATCCCTGATCTCTCCAAGAATTTTATCATGAAGGGCTGTTGACTTTCATCAAAGGCTTTATCAGCATCTAATGAGATGATTATGTGTTGTTGTTGTTTTTCTTTTCAGTTTGTTGTGGACTTGGTGGGGGAGGGGTCAGGGAGGGGAGCAGGAGGGATCAAATTGGGAGAGGACAGAAGGAGAGAGTTCTGGAGAGAAAACTGGAATTGGTGGGGCGTCATCTCTGGAATGAGCTGGAAACCTGGGACAGTGGAAAGTCCCATGAATCTGTGAGGATGATCCTAATTAAGACTCCTAGCAATGTGGTGGGGGCTATGGAACCTGAAATGGCCATCAGCTGTCACCAGAAAAGACTTGCAATGGAGGGATTAGGACAACAACCCAGCACAAAGACTTTGACCCACAGTTTGTCAGGGATAAAGACAGATTAGAAAGCGAGGGAATGGCCAGCCAGTGACTAGCCCAACCTTGAGAGAGAAACCACTCATAACACTATTGATGATATTCTGCTGTTACTTGCAGACAGATGCCTAGCAAAACTGTCATCTGAGAGACTTCACCCAACAACTGATCGAAACAAACGCAGAGACCCACAGCCAAACATTAGGCAGAGCTTGGGAAATCCTGTGGAAGAGGGGGAGGAAGAACTGAAGGAGCCAGAGAGGTCAAGGACACCACAATAAAATATACAGAACCAACTAACCTGGGCACATAGGGGCCCACAGAGACTGATCCGCCAACCATGGGAATGGACCCCCTGCACATATGTAACAGCTGTACAGTTTAGTCTTCATGTGGGATTCCTAGCAGCAGGAGCAGGGGCTGTCACTGACTCTGTTGCCTGCCTTTGGATCCCTTTCCCCTAACCAGGCTGCCTTGTCTAGCCTCAGTAGGAGAAGATGCAACTTGATATGCTAAGGCCATTTGATATCCATGCTACCATTTTCTGACAGGAAAGGGAGGAAGGGGACTGGTGGGAGGCAAGAAGGTGAGATGGAAGAACTGGGATGAGAGGAGGAGTAGAAGCACCATTGAGATATAAAGTAAATTAATTAGTTAATTAAAAAATAGTGTCCTGGAGAATACTGCCACTTTCCTCCCAATCCTTCCCTCCTCCTGTGAGCTCCAGTCTGCAGGGTGGATCAATTTGGAGGCTAGGTCCTTTGATTCTTCCGAGGGGGTTCTTAGCCTAGTCCCTCTCCCCATCTCCATAACCACCATCTGAGACTTAGTGTTCAAGCCCCTCTCATGCCTCCCTGCCATATACCTTAGGCTCTGGAAGAGGAGGGGAACTCCTAAGAGTTGTCTCTTTGGAGTGTGTGAACCAGGCACTGTGCTAAAGGCTTTATTATGTATTGTTTTCATTCAACCTCATTAAAAACAGTGAAAGCACCAGTCTTATACCCCAGTTACAATCAACAAAACTGAGACCCAGGAAGGCTAAGTACCTTGTGAAAGACTGAATGATGGGTCAGAAGGCAGAAGCAAAACCAGGCGGCCACTGCTGCTCCCCTGGAGCCAGGCTGCCTTTCTTTCGCAGCTCCAGTGCTGGGTGGATTTCTGGAACTCTTTGCTGGATGCTCAGGTCAAGGTATTTATCTATATTTGTATGTGTATCTCCTAGAGGCTTTTTCCCCCTCAATCCTTTCCCCCATGCAGCCCACATCAGAGGCTAGTAACTGACAGGTAAATTATAACACAGGGAGATGTGAGCTACAGCAGTGCTGTGTGTGGGATGCTTTAGCATTGCTGGGAGGAACAGCTACCTCAGCCCGGGGCATGGGGTTTATTTCATTTGATGCCATAGCCAAATTGTGAGGGAAAGGATGAGGAAAAGCATATCTGAGTACAGGAAACAAGGAATGGCAAGATCAGAGGTGAGGGAACATGTGGTTGCTTCAGGGACTGAAGAGAACTACCTGGCAGCTGGAGTAGAATGAGGGATGGACTGTGGGACATGAGAGGAAAAGAGGTCCAATGCAAGCAGTATCCGTGTCATTACGAACCTTAGAAACCATGGAAGGGCTTGCTCCTCACCTTGGGGACAAGGGATGTCACCAGAGTTTTCAGAGTAGGAACCATATGAGCACGGTGTTCTTGAAAGATGGCTTTTCCATGAATTAAAGAGAGAGCCTGAAAGAACCAGAGAGTTAGAAGGCAAGTTAAGCCATCCGGATAGGAGGTGATGGTGGCCCAAACCAGAAGAGTAGCAGGAGAGTTAGCAGCGATACCGGTAAGAGTATCTAGGCAGGAGATCATAACAGAGCGTCCTTGGTGGGGACAGAGAGTGGGTGCTCTCCAGTTTGGCTATTGACATTAGCAGTACTACATACCAGGTTAGAGGGAACAGCCCTATTGTGGGTTAACACTGTGTTTTCTATTAAGGATACTGCTGCACTTGCCTTTGTCACGATCACAGCAAGTCTCCAAAGAGAATTACTGCTGGGTAAAATGCTCGCTGGAACTGCCTTGCTGTGGGGACACAGGATGGTTTCCAAACAAAGACCGTCAAACAGGGCAAACATTCTGACCCAATCCTATGTTTCCTTGGAGTTGTTTGCTTGGAGAATGATTAGAAGCAGGTTAGAAAGCCAGGAACACATGGTCAGCCACAATCTATCAGTGTGAATGGTGGGAAGGAGAGGATATCAAGATGGTCAAAGGAGTAAATCTGTCTCGAGGAAGAACGAGCAAGAGCTTTGGCTCCTGGGTATTTCTAGGTGAGGAACTTCCCCAGCCCCCAATACCTGTGAGCGATTTTTAGTAGCTTTGACCACACTCACAAACAGAGGCACGGTTTCTTCAACAATGCATGAATGATGAATCTGAAGGCCAAAGTTCTACATCAGGGTTCATGTCTTAACAATTAGTTATATGACATAGAAGCAGCTGACTGTTTCCCCCCCCCCCCTTCAGTACAGAAATATATATGAGTGGGGTGTTTCTTTACATGTACCGGGCAAAATGGAAAATTAAACTGTGCAAATTAAGTGTTAGGATTTCAGCTATGTATGTTGAAACTACGATCGGAAATAAAATCATAAGGATTTCATATAAGCCACCTACGGTTTTATTCTGCTTCTTAGACAGCGGCAACAGCAAAAGGCCCAGGTGGTTTCGGTCTTCAATTGTTCTTCGGCCAGACACATTGCCACGCATGCATGATGCCATGCGTCATCTTGTAGCAAGGGTGCTATGGAAACAGCATGCTTGGCTCACTGTTTCCGTGGCTGGGAGGGGCTGCTCAGAATGCTCAAGTTTGCGCTGAGCAGCACCACCTCGATGGGCATCCCTGGTAAAACTGAGGTCCTTTTTAACTGCCAGCCAGTAGGTTAGTTTTAACTATCAACGAAGTACCAAGCACTCACAGAAAACTGAATCTTTAGACATCTGTCTCCAGTTCTAGAAGCCACTGATGTAGGGGCTAGAGGCAGACAGCGTTCTATTTTTATTTTCCACGTGACTTCATTTTTAGAAAAATTCATAGTTTTGAGTCTATAGTAAGCTACCTTCGATTTTTTTTTTGAGGCCCCAAAGCACAAAAGCTCACAGTTAATGCTCCCCCCAAAAAAAAAAAAAAAAAAAAAAAAAAATCTGATCTGTGGGCAACTGGCTATTAAAGTAGCACCCTGCCATAGTCTTATAGGATATTTTGCTGTTTGTTTTTAATCTGTGAACCTCTCTCTTTAAAGTTTTTGATGTGTGGTCTTAAAGTTATAGAGCAAATGAAATTATTCTTGAAATGGAATTTTGCTAAAAATTCTATTTAATGTTTTGGCTCATTGATGTCCCTGCCTGGTTCAGATAAAGCAGAGTGGCTTAATCAGATGAGCTGGAGAGTCTGTGAACTATTTCTAAGATATAACCACAATGTTACTAAGAACACGCAGGGTGACCTTGCCAGCCAGCTGAAGATGGCAGAGCCTCTTTCAGGTTGGGTCTCTGAGTGACTGTAGAGAGCACCCTTTACTCTTTTGAGACAGGGTCTCTCTGTGTAGCCCTGGCTATCCTGGAATTCACTCTGTAGACCGGGCTGGCCTCAGACTCACAGAGATCCACCTGCCTCTACCTCCCAAGTGCTGGGATTAGAGTTGTGTGCCACCAACGCTCGGCTACCAGCCCTACTTACCATGAATCAGTATTAGTTAGAAGTTAGCTTGCATTGTGCAGAGCACTGAGATCTGAACAGCCACACCACCTCAAGAGTGCAGACTGCTAAACAGAAGCTGCTCTGTCAGCAAGACTGCTCCCAGGCCTGCCTGATAATGGATTCCTTTAACACAGAATTTCTACTGAGGCAGAAGCTACCTTACACTGGCAGCTAAGTTCAGATCCTGCCCTTCCTGAAGGCTGTTTGGTTCCCAGTATCCACATTTGCAGAGCACGACAGACATACTGTGGCGATCAAGGAGAAGGGACATACTTTTCCTCCATCACCTTGACTAGCTTATGAGAAAGCGTCTACCCACAGGGCTTAAGAGGGATAATTAGATGATGATGCAAGAGCCAGAAAAGCCTCTCTAGACCCTAACCATTCCTTGAAGACATCAGGACCCAGGAAGTATATAATTAGTCACTGTTTGGTTTGGCATCAAGAATGAGAGGGAGCATTATAGGTTAAGCAGGTTGGCCAGAACCTGTTGAATATTTGATTGGCATATCATTGCTAGCTTTATTACACTGTGCAAGCACAGTGAAGCCCCTGGTTTTCACAGTCCCCTTAAGTTCATGTTTATTTCCTCGCGCTATTTACCATTCCTCTAGCAAATTCACTTCTGCTGTACTTACATAAATATCTATTGTTAACTGTCTTCGAAGCATTCTAAAAATTTTAGGAGTGTCTGCAACCAAAAGATGGATGTTGGCTTCTGCACAGCTAATATTTTGGGGTTGTTTTTGATTTGTGTGTGTGTGTGTGTGTGTGTGTGAGCACTGAATTGTGAATTTCATCTCCTTTTCACAAGCAGAGTTTTCCTCAAAGTCAGTGAGTGCTGGCTTACAGAAAGGCACCATCAGAGCAACACTCCACATGGGCCTCTCTGCTGACTGGTGTTCGTGAATGCCCAGCCCAGAATAATCTGTCAGAGGATGGGAACTATTTGTAGTAAGCCTGCTGTACCACAAGGGCTTCTATTCCTGAAGGGCAGGAAAGGCAAGCAAAGCTACATTAGGACACTGACTGACATGAGGATCCGCAAAGCTCTGCTTCCCGGACCTGCTTAATTAGAGGTGGTGCTTGCGTCTTTCCCAAAAGAGACGTTTCATCATTGAAATATGTGCTCTGCATTGACTGTGGATGATACACTCACTCACTGGGTTTCAATAGAATGCAAAGGACCTCACCCAAAATAGCACCATTACTGGGACTGGCGGGAAGGGTGATCTCTGGTAGGACTGCCTTGTTCTCTGAACACATTCACTCATTCTGTGAGCTTGTGCTGAGAACAAGCAGGAGGAGGAAGATTGCCCTTCCTTCCACAAATATGCAAACTTAGGTGTTGGTGTTAAAATAGTGAGTCAGACCCAAGTGACCCATCCTAATGCAGGAATTCTCAGCTTGAGCCTAGGGGCACCTCTGGAATCTGGGGCCAGCTTTGGGGAGTCATTAAAAGTGGATGGATTTTTTTTTTCTGTTTTTCCCCAAACTATTTTTAATTAGCTCACAATGTATTGGGTTTTCATAACGTTCTTTTTATGATCTTCGTTTCAGCTAACCCTGATCACTCACCTGCCATCCTTCTGGTCTCATGTCTGTTTACATCTTTAGTCCCCAGTAGTCTCCACCTCTGCCTTTACGTCACATGTTCTGTTGTCTACCCCGCCCCTGGCAGGCACTCTCTAGTTTTCCGACCTCTAAAGACACTGTAAATTAAAAATACAAATCTAAAATTTCAAAGCTAGGCCCTGATATAAGCAAAAATGTGAGGCACTTGTTTTTCTGGGCCCAGGTGACTTCAGTTACTAGAATATTTTTCAGTTCCATCTATTTTCCTATGGATTTCATAATTTCATTTTTCTTTCCAGCCGAATAAAATTCCCTCGTGTGTATGTACCACATTTTTATTATCCATTCATCACTTGATGCATGTTTAGGCAGAAGCAATTCCCTAGCTATTGTGAACAGAGCAGCAAAGGGCATGAATAAGAAGTTATACAGTGCTTCCCTCCCCCCCCCCCCAAAAAAAGGCTTGGGTTAGTAAATGACAGTCTAGGTGTCTGATGTGGAAGACCGTTCTACGAGTCATCGGTCATGGAGGCCTCAAGGGCCCAAGGGCCTCCAAAACAACAGAGGCTCTTGATTGCATTTCATAGCTAAATGCTAAGACCCTGTTGCTGGACACAACAAATGGAACTGACCAGGATACTTCTCCATGGTTATCTAGATTTCATAGTACCAAAAAGTGATATGTAGGCCTGGGGTGGGGGCGGGGGGGTGGAGAAGGTCATCAATGAACTCCCAGTGGATCCTTCATGTACTACCCATCTACTGTTAGCATCTTTAAAAAATGATGCCACACGCACACAACAGTTCTTATATGAAAGAGTTTATCTGGGGGAAAGGAAGCAGAAGAGAGTTAGGGCCTGAGTGAGCCATCATGGCGGAGACAAAGAGAGACAGAGGACAGAGATGAGGAGAGAGAAGAGCCCTAACAGAGAAAGGGGACAGACAGACTGAAATGACAAGGAGCAAGAGATGGAGAGAGAGTGGCAGACCAACGGTTAAACCTGAAGTTCCTGGCCCAGAAGATGTCATAGGACACAGGTACTGACAGGACATTGTCAAGACCCTAAAGGTCCCTGAGGGCAGATCAGTTGAATGGCCTGCACAACATAACACCTATAGTGCAAGATGCTTTCACTGCTGCAATATTGGCATGGCTCTTAAGGGGAACCAACCACTTTCTGACTGGATTCAAGGCATTCAGCACTGGAGGGAATTCTCATGTCTGTACTGTAAGCCTCATCAAAAGCTCATGGCTGGGGAAGACATTGGCCCTAGTATGAGTATAGGACCTGTGTTAGGATTCTATTGCTGTGATAAAACTCTATTACTGAAAGCAACTTGGAGAAGGAATTTTTTACTTTTCCCATTAGTTTACAGTCCATCATGAAGGAAGTCAGGGCAGAAAGTCAAGGCAGAAACCTGGAGACAGGGCCTGAAGCAGAGCACACGGAACAATGCTTCTTACTGGCTTGCGCCTCATAGCTTGCTCAGTTTGCCTTCTTGTACACTTCAGAACTACTTGACCTGGAATGACCCACCCACTGTATCAATCATCAACTTTATTTTGAAGTTTTTGTTTGTTTGTTTTGAGACAAGGTAGCCCTGGCTTTCCTGCAACTCCCTAGGTAGAGACTGGCCTCAAACTCACAGAGATTGGCCTGCTTCTGTCTCCTAAGTACTGGGTCTGAAGGTATGGGCCATCATACCTGGCAATCACAAGTTTGAATTTTCTTTTTTTTTTTTTGTCATCCCACTTTAGAATTTCCTATATTGTAAACCATATGAACATATTTAATATTTTTATACTGTGATTTAGCTTTTATTCTCAGGTATGAATGGCTTATGCACTGTTCTTACAGAAACAGAGCATCCTGAATTTGTTTGTGCAACCCTTTTGCCAGTAAATATAATAAATACCTCCCCAGGTTTTCTTCATAGTCATTAATACATCTTTTAGTGGCCTCCCTTAGCATTTATACAGAACAGATCTTGTGAAAATATGGTCTCTATGCTTTTATTAGCCTGGGAATGGCCATCAAGCCTTTATCTCTAAAGGATAGGTTTGCTGGGTATAGCATTCTCATTTGGAGTGCTCTACTTGTTCCTTCAGGACTTTGACAATCTTATGCATTCTTTCCTGGCCTGTAAGGTTTCAGCTGGGAAGTCGAAACAGTTGTAAATTCTCAAGAGTTCTCCTATACTGGTTAGTATTTGGCCATTTTCAGACACCTTATTGGGGAAGGTCATGGCTTTCTGAAAATTCTTGGTGCTTGTGGTGTCACTTGGATGCTGAAGGGTCGGTATTTGTTCTTCTCTTGCAAGTCTTTTTTGTTTTGTTCCTGTCTTTCCAGAAACTCTACGCAGCCTCTTCATTGTCTTTGAGCCTGTAGTGGCTTACCCTGTCTGAGCATTGGGTAGTGCCCAGGTCCACAGTTCTTGGAACATGCTGCTAACATGTGCCCCTATTTCATGTCACTATTTCAATACTGGGAGGTAGTCAAAGACCAGGCTTTTCCCAAAATGCACCCCTGGAGTATTGCTCAAGGTAAACAAAAAATAACATAAAAGTGGTCTAGCACCAAAAGCCTCTCCCTGGGCCAGGGTAGGTTTCTATGTTCCTAGCATTAAACACTAAAGAATTCTGCCCAAGCCTGAGCAGTCACTGTGGACATACCAGCCCCAGGCCTTTATGTCATACTGGTGGTTGCCAATGCTACCAAGATATGCCATACCCTAACGCAATAGCCAGTCAAGACCAATAGGTAAAAATGTGAGTCTATGCTCCTAAGAAGCAGGTCTTTGCCTGATGCCAAGAAAGATCTGGAACCCTGCTCCTTTGGACTGGGCTAGTGATAGCTATGCTATTTGAGGTTGGTGGATGCCTGTGAGGATAGCCCCTTAGCAAAGCTGATGCTAAGCTGAGTGGATTC
Source organism: Psammomys obesus (assembly GCF_907164565.1). NCBI lineage: Eukaryota > Metazoa > Chordata > Mammalia > Rodentia > Muridae > Psammomys > Psammomys obesus. Next base: position 8,833,972 of record NW_026592510.1, on the reverse strand, counting down.
GAGTCTCACAGCCACAGAGCCACAGAGTGAGGCAGGTTTGCCTCAAAGCCAGACAGAATGTAGGCTAGACATGAGTTTGTCCCACGGCACAAAAACCTCTAGACGTTTCAAGGTCTAGAGGTTTTGTCTGTGGATTCTGGCATATATATTGAACCTCTCGGTTATATTGAGCGTTTGAGTGATGGGTTTCACCATGAATGGTCTAGCAATGAGCTCCAAGAAAAAAGCCTATGCTGGGTACCATGCCTTTCTCAGGAGGTGAAATCTTGTGACCTGCTCGGCTGCTCAGGGGAGAATGGTGGCGGAAGCTTTCAGCCCTCTGGTCTCATGCAGCTGCCGTGGCTACCATTGCTCAGCACACAGATGTTGGCCTGGCAGTAGAATGGATTTCACTGCAGTGCACCCAGTACAGCACTTCAAGGCCAGATCTGAACTTAATTCTCTTCCTCCTCCCTTAGGCAGAACAAAGCGGTGCTGCTGACGGTCGGTCCGAGGAGGGAGGCTGGGCAGCCTATGCCTTCTCCCACAGGCTTTTCTTTTCGCTTTACTAAAAGCAGCCTCTATCGCCACTCAGAAGGTTTCCTTAGCCCTGTGAAGCCTGATTTAGCACTTGTATAGCTGTCATGTTTAATTGAATGTACCTATAGCAAGGCACGGCTGTAGAGATCATGGCTGCCACCTTGCTCTGCCTCGTCGGATTACAGCTACCAGAGGCAACTAGGCTCTAGAGAGATTCAGAGACTCACATACATGAAGAGGAGTAATTTGGGTGTTAGGAAATGACTCCAAGCAATTCAGTCTAGATACAGAGCTTGAAACGCTTATGCTAATTACCTGGCTTCTTATTATTTTGACTTCATAAATTGACTTACAAATGAAATATTTCCACTTGGCAAAGAGAAATAATAATGAGACTACAATGCAGGCTGTTACCCATCACACCATCCCAATAAATATTAACATTTTATATTTTCTTTAGATATGTAATATTTGGAGAAAATATCGGTATATTTTTACCTGGTAATTTACCAAAGATAGTGTTAATGACATGTAGTGAAAGGCCAGGCAACAAACAGGCTGCATTCGTGTGTGTTTGTGTGTGTGTGTGTGTGTGTGTGTGCGTCCCAGAGAAGCCTGCCAACTCAGAAGTGTTTTTCTAAGGAGGGCAGCAGGAGGCTAAGGACTTGGGAGGTGGTGGCAATGTGATTTGGTTTTCACCCCAGAACCTAGCTTCCTTCAGAAGAAACAGCTTTTCCTGAATCTGGTATTTATTATTCTTTAACATATTTTGCATAATCCTACTATATATGTAGATTTTCCTTAAATATAATGTTGCTTTTAAGAATGACTACATGCTGTCAAAATGTAACTAAAGCCAGCATGGCCCTCATCTGTGACTCATTGTCCCCTCAGTGTCCTTAGCCCTTTGTCCTTCTGTGCTGTTCTCTGAATAAATTTTCACCACTACCATCCAGTTCATTAGTCACCCTTGCAAAGATGAAAATTTACTTTTCAAAGCCTTTTTAAAAAGAATCTTTCTTAAGCTTTCTTTTTCATTCCTTTTTATCTTAGACTTTTGTTTATTTTTGCTTTATTTGTGATAAATGTATGCCTTTCTTTTTTTCCTTGAACACCTTAAATACAAACAGCTTAAAGTCCCTAATAAACTAAATTAATAAAAATTAATTAAGAACAGAGGTCAAAGTAAATAATAATAATTCACAGTGTTTTCATCTTACAAACCCTTTGGCTCATGGAACCCTCCTCACAAAAAAATTATGGGGTGGTGGTCTTAAGGAAGCAGACCAAGGTAGACTATTTGTTATTCATTGCTTGTAATTAATATAATCTTCATAACTAAAACAAACGTGTTATCTGAATCCATGGGCTTTTTCTTCTTAAATATCTTCTGTCTGAAAAACAGTACAAAAATCTTAAGATTTATAAGGGTAGTATGATGGATATTCTCATATTCATCATTTCAACTCATCATAAATTGTTCTCATTTCTAATCTATCCTTGTCTTTCTTAGCTTTAGATTCACTTATGTTTTTAGTTTCTAATTCGGAGCTTGTTTTTAATTGGGTGGGTTTTGTTTTCCTTTTCTTTGTCTTTCTTTGTTTTCCTTCATCCTGGGAGTTTTGAAGTTGCATCCACATCTTTTCCTACCCAGGTCCAGAACACAACTCACTGTATCTCAAAAGGTCATAGGGTGATCTTTGAAACAGGGTTGCATTTCAATGCCTGGCTTTAATAAAAACACGTGTCCAGCCCTTCAATGTCTATGGAAGATTCCAGAATTCTCATGTTTGTTGTAAGCTAGAGCTTCTGACCCAGAAGCACATGGGCCTGTAACTCCAGCCCCTCCTATGAGTTCATTTCTAAAGTCCAATGATATTCATCTATTTTTTCCAGTTCAGTTACATTTTAAGGTGAAAGTTACACAATTACAAAAACCTTGCCATTTTAGCTTATAATATCACAATTCAAGAGTTTTAGGTTAGTGTTGTTTCTTCTTTTATACCTCATGTCTTAATCTTAAAGCAGGAGGAGTGTGTCAAGATGTAAAATTGCTTATGACAATTTGGCTAGAAGTTGTGCCTTTCTCTTAAAAAATTCATATTCATAACGAGTTAGGAATTAACTCACATAAAGGAAACAACAAACTCAACAAGACCCTAGAGTGTTTAGGACCAAAGGAAAGGATTGTGGGAAATAAGTGCCAACCAACTAAGGCAATTAAATAAGAGGGAGGAATGATAGAGAGGAAAACAACCAGGTTTGAAATGGGAGCAGGGCAGGATTATGGGAATAAAGAGCTGTCGGAGAAAGGATGCAGAGTGTCTCCAGCTGGTTCCAGAGATGGTTGTGGGGCCAGGAAAGGAAATAATATGCTTATATGTCAAGTGATTGCTAGGAAAGCAGCTTTCACCTAAACTCCGGCTTGAGCAGAGAATTCAGAAAGGCCATTGTTTTTTTGTTTTGTTTTGTTTTTTCCAAATCCAAGAAATTGTTGAGCTGGTCCCTGATCTGAGAACTTGGCTCAAAGAAATAAAAATTGTTACTCTGTCTCCCAATTAGGCTAAGTTAAGGACTGGGGGGAGGGGGGGTCCCTACCCCTTTGTTGTCCTTGAAGAGGTTCCCTCCCCAAGCCTCTCTCAGGTATAGTCAGAGGGTCTTGGTCCATGGAGACTGTGAATTCGTGAGTGAGGCACCCCAGAGGATCAGCCCCGGAAGAAAGGAAGGAGTGAGGCCAAAAGAAGGGACACATCTTGATCTGATGGTCTTCACTATAGTGAGACAGGAGTGAAGGGAGCTCTCTCATTTTCATTCACGTCCCTATGCCCTTCCACCGACCTGCAGCAGAGGTTCTTCTGCATAATGATAGGAGCCACTGACGTAATTCACAAAAGCATTATAATTACTGTGCTTATCAAGCAGAGTTATAAAAACACCTAAGCAACACCCATGTCCTTTCCATCTCGGTTCCTTAGCATCGTTATCTCAATTACAATTCAGTCCATACTTCCCTTTAATGAACAGGAAACATAAGCTTTGGGCTCTGACCTGCCAGTCTCACACAATTTGGTAAAAGCCAAACTCCTATAATTCCTATGTATAGCCATTGGTCCATGTAGTCAGGCCCCACACCATGAAGATGGTAGATTTTGAATGAGATCAGTGTCTTCATACAAGTGGCCAAAGGGACTCCCCTGCCCCTCTTCTACCATGTGACAACATAGCTAGAGATGTGATCAAGGAAGCAGAGAACAGACACCAAATCTGCTCACACCTTGACCCTGGAATTTCTTGTCCCCAGAACTGTGAGAAATGAAATTTTGTTGTTTATAAAATATTCACTCTGAGTTTCTCATTAAGCCCAACAGACTAAGACAACAAAGAAACATTTGAATTCTTTCTTGTGGTGTCAAAGATGTTCTGTGGTTCCGATCTGGCTTCCTTCTAACATCACCTCTTACCTCTTCGGGCCTTTTGCTTAGGGTCCCACTGCGCTGAAGATGCTCACACTTACCGAGTCTCACCTGGCCACCCTTGCTTCTTGCTCACAACAAACCTGCAACAAACCTCTATGTCATAACATTTATATTTCTTTGTGGAAAATTTTATTACTTTTTAGCTTGTGTATGCATGTAGGAGGAAGGGGACACACACAGGTGCCACAGATCATATGTGGAGGTCAGAGGACAGTTTTCAGGGAATCAGTCCTCTCCTTCTGCCATGTGGGTCTCAGGGATCAAGCTGAGGTTATTGGGCAAGGCTGCAGGCGCCGTTAACTGCTGAGCCACCTTGCCATCCCTTATATTTCTTTTTAAGATGATTTGGGCCTTGTTGCTACCAGGAAGTAGTCGCTGGGCCATCTCTTCCACAGCTTCGCTGCCCAGATTGTCCTTTATTGTATTCTCAGACTAGTTTACGAATCCTGCCCTGTTTACCTTGTAGAACTGAGAATCCTACCTTGATGTCTCTTCCAACCAGAACCTTTGCTAATGCTCTTCCTGGTCTTTCTTGGTCAGAAGCGATCCCTTATCTCAACCTTCCTGAACCTTTCATAGATTCTTCTTTGACTCCAAGTATTGCTGATCAAGTGAAGGGTGGAGTTTTCTGTGCAATAGATGACTTGTTGGAGAACACTCCTGCAAGGGACCAAGCGCCTTCACATTTTCTATTGACTAGACATCTCAGAAAGCAGCAAAGCCTGTCCGAGCTCAGCCCTCTGGTCAGCTTGAGACCAGGCTGTTTCATGCAAGCGCCCTTTCCTCGCTCCTTCTTGCATTATTTTTTCCCTGTCCATTTCTTCTGTGCTCTGCCGGTTGAGGCCTAGCTTTCCCTGTTACAAGTCACAGAAGTCAATTCCCTGGGAGCTCTCAGATGAGTCCTTGCTTCCTGTCCCAGCCTAGGTCTGGTTGTTTCTCAAGGCGCCCTCCTTCACTGCCGATCCCTGCCAATCCCACGTGCACAGTGGGCAGGGATAGTTTCCAGCAGGTGTTTGCTGGAGCCCGAAGAACCTAGGCTAATGGGTTAACCATACACTCACGCAAGCTGAGGTGGGTACTCTGCAGCCATTCATGCCAGCAAGGCAAAGACGTGTTGAAAACCACTAAAGCTAGAAGTACCCAAGTCCTTCGAATTCACAGGCCGGGTTCAGGGCTTTGTGGTTTAAACTCCCCTTTCAGGTGATAATCAAGATTTTTGAAATGTAAAAGTATAAAGAAAAAAAAAACTTAAAGACTATTTTAACACATCAAAAGTCTAAATAAATACAGAACTATAATAAGCCCTTTGGAAGAAGTAATTTCTTTTAAAATTTACCGGTTACTAGGTTTTTCTTTAAACTTAAAATTTTTTAGTTAAATTTACATTTAGAATTACCAACCCAATGTTAGGGAAAAAAATCATTAGAACTAAGGTTGTTTCCTCAAATTCAAATGCATATTGCCAATTTTTTTTCTTTCAAATTTTCAAATTCTGTTTATGTATTTGTTAATTTTTCTGGGTTTGGTGAGCTTTATTGATAGTATGGGATCGTGTGGCGCTCCGTAAGCCCCGCCCTTTCTCAGTTTCTGCATTGGCAACCGTTGGGGGAGGGTCAAGTTGGAGCAGGGACTCCGCAGCAGTTGAGGACCTGCTTTGTCTCCTATTCCTGCTGGGTCGAGTAATCCTGGCTTCCTGCTCCTTGGAGGCCAAGTGAACCCCCAAGGCTCTCCAGTCGGTTGCTGTAGCCACGCCAGTTAAACAGTGTTTCTGGGACTGTGGACGGTCATGGTAGCCGGAGCATCCGAGGTGCGAGAGCGAGAGTCATCCCCGTTAAAACGATGCGCAACTGTCTGAGTCCTCTGGAAGAAGTAATTTCTTTTTAAATTCGGCGCAGCTCAGGAGGCCATTTAAGGGAGCGCGACAGTCCCTGCTTCACCACCTTCGCGAAGTCATCGTATCTGTCAGCTCTCTGCAGATACGATGTCATCGTATCTGTCAGCTCTCTGCAGATGGCAGCGCAGATACACTGCCTGGTGAGGGTAGGAATGAAAGATCACGCCAGTGAGCTTCCTGTCATTGTCAAAGTCAGCTCTGGGATGACTTTGCTCACAGCCTTGAACGCACCAATGGATTCAGAGACGACGTTCTAGGCCGTCCCATGGCCTTTGCACCACTGTTTCCTAGAAGTGGTGGCTGTCCGCAGCCTTCTGGGTGGTGGTACTGGCACAGACTGTGCTCATGAGTCCTTCCGAAGCGACGCCAGAGTTGCCACAGATGACGTTGGCCAGGGGCCTAAGCAGCTGATCGTGTAGGAGGCACTGCTAACAATCTTGTATGATTAGTCCTACTCCTCATGGTTCACACCCATTACAAACATGGAGCCTCGGCAGAGGGGGCAGAGATGGCCGTGAAAAAACAGTGGACTCCATGACTCGCTTAGTACCAGCAGCACCCATCTGATGTTGGCAGCACCTCACCCCTGCAAGATGGAGACAGCGTTCCTGTTGACGACAAGTTTCCTGTTCTCAGCCTTAACCATGCGGTAGAACTTCCTATGAGTAGACTTACACTGAAACACGTGTAATGTGTGCTCCAGGTCAGCGATGAGATCCTTGATGGGACAATATCCACTTTGCCTGAGTTGAAGGCATGCACCCCTCGTGACTAGGCACCCAACACGACCAAATCTATTCACTTTGAACTTGACCTTCCTGTCTCAGGGGTGTGAGGCTCACACTGCATGAGCAGATGCAGCTGTCTCTGAAATAGGGACAAGCAGACATCCCTTTTTAAAGTTTATTATTTGTGAGTGTGTGCATGCCTACTTACATGCTGACTCTGCGTGTGTGTGTGTGTGTGCCCACACAGTATTGACTGTAGTTAGTGCTACAGTCAGTTCTTGTCTTCCACCTTGTTCTTTATTTCTTATGTTTCTAATTCTCCATGCTAGCTGCCCTGTGGTCTTCTGGGCAATTCTTTCTCCATTTCCCACCTCTCCCTTGGAGTTCTGTAATTACAGATGTGTGCCACTGCCTTCAGCATTGTAATGTGAGTGCCAGGGGTTGAACATAGGTCATCATGCTTGCATAGCGGGTGCTATTACCTTCTGAGTCATCTCATTAATTCTTCTTACAGATATTCAAATATTTTCTGTTGGACTTGAGAAATCCTGCAACAAATAAAATTCTACTTTCACAAAAAGATAATCTTCAAGTAGCTCACACTGAGAGTTCAGTTACCCTGATCTCTGAACTGGTAGGGGTGAAGAATGTGGTGTTTCCGCCCTTGACACCCACAATGCCCTGTGCCTAATGCTCTGAAAGTTAAACATGATTAGCCATAAACTGCGAAGGAAAATAAGACTTGCATTGTTAAGTGACTATGTGAGGCAACTGGGGTATAAACAGACATTTGCCCAGTCCCTCTCTTTGCTTTATACCTCACCTGCCTCTGTGCGCTGACCAGAACCTGTACCAACTTGCAGAAGGATTAATGAAGTTTTGTAGCTATAGGTTACATACAAGCTACAGTCAACTGGAGACCTCAAATGCTGTTAACTCCAGATGAGGCTCTGGGCTGCTAATGTTAAGGCTGAGGAGTCCAAAGACTGACTCAGTGTTGTTGGCTCTCTCTCAAAAAGCCTTCATAGAAAAGGCAGCCAAGAAGACAGGAGCTAAAAGCAAAAGAAATGTGTGCAAACAGGTTTAAACAGAAGAGCAAGGTACTTAAAAGGCTAAAGAAGAACTCAGCTAGCCTTTAAGATGGGTCAGATATTACAGAAATAAGGAAGTAAGTAACTCTTTTCGGAGAAGGATTAGCACATCCAGATCCTCCAATCCACAGAGCATAGACTGTTCTGGACAAATGGAGAACAATGGGCTTCTGGAGCAGAGGTAATAGAGAAGATAAAGCCAATAGGATGAGGAAAGACTGAAGTTCGTGTCCATGAATAATGAAGCAGTAAATGAGCCGTGGTGAACTGGGCAAAGGTTGCACCAGCAGAATTCTGAAAACTAGGTTGGAGTGGGCAGAGGATACAAACTACAAGGAAGCCTGTTGAAGGACCGTTAGGATTGGTTGGTTGCAGAGACAAACAGCTTTTCTATATAACAGCTCAAAGGGAAAATAATTGCGAGGATACGAGATGCTTGGGTCCAGACTCACTAAGCTACATTGCTGCAGCGAATATAATCTCTAATTTCATAGCTCAAAACAACTATTTAAATCTTTCATCCTTTAATGTCAGAGATTGCCAAGAGCTATAGATCCACCTCCTACATTTGATTTCTTGGGGATCGGGGATCACCCAATACATAAAGCCAGAGAGTCCAAATCTATTTGTAAGTTCCACATCATCTTCATTTATAGTTCATTTTCTAGAACCAGTAATACAGCTCAGTCACAGGATGCTGGGGAAGACAGAGGTACATAGCACCTTCTAGTAAATAAAACTGCATCTTCCATCACCAGGGGCCCAAAGGGAGTACTGAGCCACCTGGCCACGGGGTGTAATGAGATGTCGCAATAGCTTGTTCTAAAGCACCAGAATGTCAAATGTATCCCTTGTGTAAGAACTTAAATTAAAAAGAGAAACACTGTGAGAATGTATCCTTATCTCAAAGTTGTAGAGGGCTCAAATACAAGTAAGCAGGATTGTAAATACAATTAAGGATAAAATCTAGTCTGATAACAGCCCAATGGACGCCTGAGGTTCCAGACCTTCAGCACCTTAATTTGTGTTACTATTTAGAAGGTCAACCTAATGCAAGAGGAGAAAGAATTATCGATAGAGATAAGCAGCCCTGTGGCACTGTGACTATAGTTAATTACAACACATTGTTTCCCCCAAAATGCCAAGAGAGTAGATATTTAGTTCTCTTCAGAAAAATGGTAACTGGGAGGCAATTGATTTGTTAGGTGTAGCCATTTCGTGATGTATACATACTTCAACATACATTGTACATGAAAAATAGATACAATTTTATGAGTTAATTCAAAATATTCTGTACATGATAAATATACGCAATTTTATAAGTTAATTTTAAAACATAAATGTATCTGAAAAGTATCAAAGAAAGGAAAAGAGCCCTCTGATACTCATTAGACATCCTCTTGCAGCAAAATAAGCTAGGACATCTCCAACTCCAGGCACGCTGGTCCTGTGGTTTACGTATTCTCAGTTGTGTGTAGGTAGGAACGAAATTCCCTCAGGCTTTCTTCAAACGGGACTCATTTGTATCAAAGAATGACTAAGCCTCCTTAAGTATGTAATGTGCAGCCTGTGAGTAATTGAAATCTGTTGAGGCTCTTTAAGATCTCTTTTTATTTAAAAACGCCTTAAATGGAATGCTTTGTCAGAACCAGAAAGAGGGAATAAGGACAAATCCCCACAGCATGGCGGTATCAGAAGACAAAAAATCTTTTTTTCTTTGGAAAAAAAGAGGGAGGCTTTTTCTTTGCCTCTTTACCCTCCCTCCTTGGCAATAATTTCTTATTTAGCTTTTGAACCTCATATGCCTGTTGCTTTTGAACAGCACCTGGGATATATTTCTCTGCTATGTTTTGAAAAATATTAAGAGCACGCTTTCTAGAGCTTCTGAAACATAAACTTCGTGTATGGGGGAGGATCATGTGTTCTTGCATTGGCCAGGACATCAAACTCCACTTGTTTTCAGATACCCATGTCTGCAGCTTCCTCATGGAACCCGAGGCACAGTGCAGAGCGCCTGAGGCTGGAGAAGGGCTGCGCATGTGTGGACTGCCATCTTGGAACTATGCTAGGAACCCGCTTCTTATACTAACTCCTTGCCCCCATGTTGAAGTCAGAGCAAGCAGAGTTCACGGAGCACATCTTTTTATCTGATTCTGACACCGATTCTTTGAACCTTGCACTTCCTACCTGGTCTTACAACTGAGGATTACGGTCATAGATGTAATGAAGGGAAGACCGTGCCTCAACTGTTGCCTTACCATACACAGCTGTGGGAGTGGCTTCCTGTCTATCCAAGGAATATGTCCACACGTCTCTTTGACAACGGCCTTGCCCTCACGTGACCTTTGGAGATCCAGCATTGTTGATGAGTCTCCCTCTGAGTTATCAGGCGGCTCCTTCCTGAGGCCGTAACTGTTTCCTCTAAAGTTCTAAAGATGAATACCTGGCCTGGGTCAGGTTAACCAGGCTCTGCCTTGGGGGTTTTAAAAGTGGAACTAGGGGCTGGAGAGATGGCTCAGAGGTAAAGATCAGTGGCTGCTCTTCCGAAGAAGCTGGGTTCAATCCCTAGCCCACACGGCAGCATGGGGACCATTTTTAACATCAGTTCCAAGGGATCCAGCGTCCTTTTCTGGCTCTGAGGGCACTGCGTGGACATGGCACACAAACATTCATGTGGGCAAAACATGCATATACATAAAAAATACAATTTTAAAACTAACAATAACTAATTTTTAAAAAAAGGAATGGAGGAACCGAGGATTCAGTGATCCAAGCTGATAGAGAGTTGGTTTCCATCTGGCTTTGGCAGAGGTCACTTGAGGCCTGATGGTCATCTCTTGCCAATCTTCAGAAGTCATTTTCTCCACCATGCAGCAGTACTGTCAGTGTGAGGTCACTTCCTATTCTACTTTCTCCCCTTTCTTGGCTCTCTTGCTCGCTGTCTGTCCCTTCTCATGCTTATTTGCAGCTTTGTCCCCAAATTCCTAACTCCAAGTGAGGAGAGCTTGAGGTCCCAGGCTTCTAATCTCTCACATCCTGTCTTCCTCTGTCTTTGAGTCTACTTTCCTTTCACACCTCCACAGATAATACGTGAGTGTATAATGTTGAAGAATGGTCGATATCTGACCATGTGTCAGCAACTCTATCACCTGGTACAGGCCTCACCACCTCTTGTGATGAGTATTGAATCAATCCTTTAAGCGTTTTCTCTGCCTTTACTCATGCCCCCTTGTGATGATTAATAATCATTGCTGAGCTGGTTAGGGTTTTTGTTTTGTTTTATTTTATTTTGTCAACTTGACCCAAATCATTTGGGACGAAGGAACCATAACTGAAAAAACTCCTCCAGCAGACTGGCCTGTAGGCAAGTCTATGGGCCTTTTCTTGGTTAACGATTAATGTGGGAGGGAGAAGCCTGTGATGGATGGTGCCATCTCTGGAAAGGTGGCCCTGTGTTCTTCGAGAAATCAGTCTGATCAAGCCATAAGAAGCAAGCCGGTGAGCACTGTTCCTCCACGTTCTCTGCTTCAGTTCCTGCCTCCAGGTTCCTGCCATGGGTTTCTTTTTGGCTTCACTAGATTATAACCTGTAAACCAAATAAGCTCTTTTCTCTCCAAGTTGCTTTTGGTCATTAAAAAAAAAAATCACAGCAGTAGAAAGCAAGCTAGAACGATGGCTAGAGGAGTCAGGACATGTTCCCTGCAGTACAGATAGGAAATCTTACTCCTCGAACGTGAGGTGGAGGTGTATTTGTCATGGTAAGGGGATACACAGGTCTGCAAGGGGAACAGAGCAACATTTCCCTTCTGTTCCCTGCGCTTGTCTCTTTCTCTTCTCTCACATGCCACCCTAATGTGCTGGGAAACAGAGGACAGACACACTTGGACTTGGACTCATATTTAAACACTTACATTTGTGTTTTAGCTCTCCATGACCGCAGGGGAGAACTGTACATAACCACTGGAAGAAGATTTATTTTACTTGTCTACAAAATTAGTAGTTTCCACATACTATTACAAAGATTTTTTTTTTTTTTTCTGGTCCAGATGATAACTTATATAAACCTGGGTGCTGTCCATGGTTCTTCCAAACACAGTGAAATTCTGATGATTGTATTTCAAAGACATTATTATGCTATATTTTGGTTGAACAGGGGTGTTACAACAGAACCCCTTGAACTTCAACTATTCAGTCACACAGAAACTTTTACAATAAAGGAAGATGTTCTGCAGTTTGTTTTTTTTTTGTTGTTGTTGTTGTTGTTGTTGTTTTTCTTCATTTGAGTCAGCATTTTTTCTCAAAGGCTCTCTTTCGGTGGATGCTAACTTATTTTTCATTGGCTAGCCTTTGAAGTGATTCCATTGAAAGGTACATTTGAGGAGGGAGCATGTGGATACTATTAAAGGTAAAGAGTTGGCTGCCAAGTGAGGTAGGATTTGAATACTAAGGTGACTCCTGTTTGTCCTAAATGAGGTGAGGTTAGGGAGGTTAGGGAGTCTGATTTGCGAGGCATCTGTAATACACTGAATTACTCTGTTCAAATGATTGATAATTTACATCAGTGTGAATTTGTGTCTGGCCAAAGACCTGTATTTCTTAGATGGGATAGCATCTTACTTTATTTTGAGGAATTATTTCTTTCTCTGTTTGTACAGTTCTGTTGAATTCGTCATGGGTCTCTCGAGATACAGAACTGATATATATGTATGGGGTTTATTACACTGATATACAGGGTATCCCAACAATGATGACTCAGGATGGAAAGACTGAGAATTCAGTAGTTGTTCAGTCCATGAGGCTAGATGTCTCTACAGTCCCAGGCTGGTGCTTGAGTCCTGGAAGAGTCCTGAACAGCTGCTGATCTTCAATCTACACTGGAATCCCAAAGAAATATGTTCTTATGCTGGCAAAGGGATGTCTCAGCAGCAGGATAGATGAACTTCCAGTGAGAGTGAGGGCAAGCAGGTAAAAAGGAAAGCTTCCTCCTTCCGTGGCCTTTGATCTGGGCTGCCGTCAGAAGGCACGGCCCAGGATTAGGATGCATTTTCCTGATTGGAATAATCTGATTAAGAAAATTTCTCCTCGTGGGAGAAATCCAGCATCTTGGGTTATCATGGCTTACAGATGTAGTCAAGTTATAACCAAGATTAGCCATTCACAGCTGTCAATCAAGACAGTTCTGTGGCTTTACCATTATTAAGGTGATTTAAGAACTTTTTATTTCATATAGTTTTGGAGACAGAGAAGTCCAACAAAGTATCTAGCAAAAGACTCCTTGATGTAATCAAACAACAGACGGTGCGATGAAAAAGCAGGAGGGAATGGGAATCTTTCTTTTCATAGGAACCTAGTCCTGAAATACCAGCATTAATCCACTTATGGAAGCAAACCCTTGTGACCTACGCACATTTTACAAGGTTCCACCCTTTAATACTGTTGCTTCAATGATTAATCTTTTGCTGGACATTGTGGCATACACCTTTAATCCCAGCACTCAGGAGGCAGAGGCAGGCAGGTCTCTGTGAGTTTGAGGTCAGCCTGGTCTATAAAGTGAGTTCCAGAACAGCCAGGGATACATAATGAGAGCCTGCCTTAAAAAAACAAAACAAAAAGAATCAAGCTTCTAACACACGGACTTTGGGGGACACACTCAATCCGTGACACCTACTCCCCTTCTCCAGCTGGTGAAGACTTCCTGAGAAAGGCGGATCTAGAATAAACTAAGGCTACAAAAATATCATAACGGATGCCTCTTACGGCGGAGGGCAGATTTTCAGAACATATTCTGAAAATTTACAGACCTAAAGAAAAATATAAGACTAGAGCCAAGCATGTTGGGTCATACTTACACTCTCAGCACACAGGAGGCTGAGGCAGGGTAATTACTGGGAGTTTAAGACCAGCCTTTGCTATCTTGAGTGCCTGTCCAGGTAGCCAGCAACCTCTGTCATTGCCATCGTTCTAGAAGCTGCTTGCTCTGCACTTCCTGTTTACTCAAGTTATATCTATCTTTCTCAAGTCTGATGGGTTTGAAGACTAGATATTTATCATCTCACTTAGGGTAGATAGTAGAGTACTTTTCCAAGGTTGCCAAAAACACATTAGACTGGATATAGTGAATGTGAATCTTACATGGAAGTTTTCATAATTGTTTTATTGTATATAGTTTATTGATGTTAGAGACAGGCTTTTATTGGAATAAAAGGGGGAGATGTTTAGGGAACCTTTTATGTAAGATGTCTCTTTATCCTTCCTTACTTGACTAAGGCATTTTCTCATTGGTCAAATAAAGATCTGAAATGCCAATAGCTAGACAGGAGGAGATAGGTGGACTACCAAAAAGAGAGAAGAGTTCTGGGAAGGAAAGAAGCTTAGGATTTTGCCAGTGAGATGGACAGGTGGGCAGACACTCAGGAACTGAGGAGAGGTAATAAACCATACAGGAGAAGGTAGTTTGGGTAAATGGGTTAATTTTACTTGTAGGAGCTAATTGGGTACCAGCATAAATGAAGGCCTTAAGCATTTGTAATTAATAAAAAGTCTCAGTGTTGTCATTGGGAGTTAGTACTTTGGGGACATTAAGGCTAAAAGTAGTGAAGGGTGAAAATAAAGAAATGTATTTGAAGACAGAATTTGGATGATTTCTTCCTCACCTAAAAAAAGTTGTAATAATAATCTCTAGAAAATGCAAAAAAAAAAAAAAAAACAAAAACAAAGACCAGCCTTTGCTATAGTATAAAAAGGGGAAGAGGAGGAGGAAAAAAAGAGGAGGAGGAAGGAAAGAAGGAAAAGGAATAAATATAAGAATTGTATAAAAATTAGCATGTATTCTTCATCCAAACGAAAATGTTAACTCTTTCAAACTTCCCTTTCAATTGTCTCTGTCTACTTACCTGTCATGATCTACCAACGTGCTATTATTCTGAAGCATTTGGTATAAGATAGAGACGAAAAAAACTCCTTTAACTCTAAGTATGTTAGTATGTATGTGCTTCATAAAATAACAAGGGCATTTTCCCACGTAATCACAGGTACTAATTAATGTTAGGAAATTAGCATTTCTCCAAATACCCTTATGGAACCCATAGACCATATTCAAATTGTCTCTGTGCTTATTTACACAGACAGCATAGATCCACAGGACTTCTCCCTTCACAAATGCTAGAGTGGCCCTGACTTCAGGCATGTTAGGAGAACGCGCCTACTTTAACACTGGTAAAGGGAAACCTCAAGAAAGCGAGAAGAACATGCTTAGGAATGCTGCTGGACAGGAAGGTAGCCTGACTTCTGTCTGAATCTCCATCACCAACCACTCCCTGCTTTTCAGTTTTCCCATTACTGTTTCCACATACTGTTTCTACATTACTGTTTCCCAAGTGTTTTTTTTTTTTTAATTCACCGTGACAGTCAGCAGCGAGAGGACATGGCCATCAGAGGGTAAAAAGGAGTCATTCGTAGCTCAAGAACACTGTGTGAGTGAGAAGCGAAGGGGAAGGTCTAAATGCTTGGAGGAGGAAAACAGAACACTGTAGATGCAGCAAAGAGACTGGGACGTGACTCAGCATATCTCAAAGTGAGGCGCAGGAGATCCCTTTGTGTGATATGGGACAAATCTTTAAGCAGCATGAACTCACATAGTGAAGAGGTTTCCCACGTTTTCATCTCTTTGGGAGTTCGGTTATGCTAAAGACAACTGCAGTTATGTAAGTGAGCTTTAACACACTTCTGCCCACTTTTCATTGAAATAAAGGGAGCAGACCTCCGCCTCTGACTCTTCAGTAGGAAACAGTCTCTGTGTAGCGCTTAGTCAAGCTGTTTCATTGTCGTTGTTTTTATTTTTCCTAGGATCTGATTTTTGATAGCAGCATTGTTTGTCTTAAGACGTGCTTCTTTAGGAAAGAGAAAAGGAGCTGCAGGACAGTGTCAGGCAAAGCACGTAACTGCGGCACGTCATGTGGCAAAGACTTAGGAAGGTTTGATGCCAAATATCAACTCCTGGAAACACTGATCGAACCTGAATGAACCTCGCACTTGAATTTGAACCCGATGTGGGAGATACGCATGCGTGCACAAGGAAAGGCCAGGGAGGGTGTAAAGATGAGGCCCAGACCTGTCACTTGTAGTACTTAACTCTTCTGAACAGACGGCCCTGTAGCAGGTCAAAGGGGTGTGGCCACCCGGCTAGATGTGTCTCTCACACCAGTGACTCATCTAAGGGAACTGTTGTCTTCAAGTCCTGCACACTCTGCCTACTGGATTGCCGAAGTCTGGGCATTTCTCCCTCGGTTTCCTGGATGAGACAGGACTTGGGGATTCCCCATCCTTTACAGGTTGTTAGACAGATTTTTTTTCTAGTTGTGCAACAAAAATCTAATCCTCTAAGATGGCAGGAGATTTACATACAACACCGAATGAATTTTAGTATAAATAACGTTAATAAAAATAAACAGATAGCCGGCACATCTGTAATACCAGTATTCCAGGAGGCAGAGGCAGGTGGATCTCTGTGAGTTCAAGGCCAGCCTGATCTATAAAGCAAGTCCAGGACAGCCAAGGCTACACAGAGAAACCCTGTCTTGAAAACAAACAAACAAACAAACAAAGGAACAAACACTATGATCTTGATTAATCCAGAGTTCATCAGGGGCTTGGGCATACAGTACACATTTACTTTGGAGTAAGTGTGTGAGAATTGTTTCTGCTAATGTATAAAACTTTTGTTAAGTTCAACAAACATTTATTAAGCCAAAATATGTCTGGGAACTGTGTTAACTATTGCAGAAATATAAAAAAGAGACACATTCCTCCTGCAGGGCATCCAAAAAGCAGAAACCAAACACAAACAGGGCTGTGTTTATACGATTTGCCATAGTTCATGAAGTAGTTTCACTCTGAATTACTTAATTCTTACAGAAACATTGTGATGTAAGATATTGTTTCCCTCACTGCTCAGACAAGGAAGCTAAAGCTTATCCCAGTGGCAGGACCTGCCCCAGGTAATAATAGCAGTATTATGCATCAGAGAACACTCTCAAACCTGATGCAAATTCTGTAGCATCAGCATTTAAGATGAATCCTCTTGAACGGCTTCCGGCCCTTATGAAATGAGATGTGGCAGAGCCAGAGAACATGATACCAGCGTCTACACCATACTGGGAGTGGAAGAGAAAGCCTCATTATGGACTTAGAAGACACTGACACATTGGGAGCCTTATGAACAACTTTATACCAGGTTGACAGCTTAGATGATGTGAACAATCCACTCATTCCATGAATTACAAAAATTGATGCAAGAAGAAACAGAAAACTTTAATGATCCATACCAAATTTAAAAAAAATAAATTCAGTGCCAGGCAGGGGGGGCATCCCTATAATCCCAGAGGTTGGAAGGCTCGGGTAGGAGAAGGATTGTGAGTTGGAGTCAATTTGGGCTGTGGAGTTACGTTCAAGTCCACCCTGGGCTACATAGCAAGACCCTGTATCAAACAAACAAATATATAAATTCATAGTAAACAGCCTCTCACAGAGAAGCTCCATGTCTAGATGGTGAATACTGGTGAATATTGCCTGGTGATATTCACTGGTGAATACTGCCAGGCATTTGCGGAGATCACAAGTCCTCTAAAACCAGGCAAAGCATTTTATTTTACAGAATAAAATGCGGTAACATTGGAACACAGATACGATGCTTGCAGCGTGTCTTAAGCAGGGCCTCTATTGCTATGATAACAATACCCTGGCCAAAGCAACCTGGAAGGAAAAGGGTTTGTTTTGTCTGACAGCTGGAAAGATGACTCGGTGGTTACGAGCACTAATTTTTCTTGTAGAGTACCCAGTTTGGATTCCCAGCACCCACACGATGGCTCACAATTGCCCATAATTCCAGTTCCAGGTATCCAATGCCCCCTACAGGCACCAAGCATGAATATAGTTCCTATGCATATAATATAGGCAAAATCACACATACACATAAAATAAATAACTCTTAAAATGTTAGAAAATATACTATTTGCCTTGAGATGCATGAAAACATCAAAGCAGATGAAATATCAGGAGGAAAAAGTTCTATGAAGAGATTCACAAAACCTCTACACAGAAACCACACAATATTATTTATACAATTAAGGAAAATCTGAATAAAGAAAGATACTAGGATATATTCTATATTAGAAAACAAAACTCATGCACCTGGAATACTGTCATGATGCCATTTCACCTACGAGTTCACCTACAAATTCAAACCATTCTCAAGCAAAACCACAGAAAATCTTTCTAGGTGCATTTGAAGGTTGTTTAGTGCAAATGTGGAAATTCAGCAGTTCCCACTAAGTAGACCATTTGAAAAACAAGTAGACGATTCGAAAAAAATAGATTTGTAAGATCCAAGCTCACAAGCTGTAATAACTGGCTTATTAATGTTGTTGTTGTTATTTTGGGTTTTTTGAAACGGGTTCTTAATGTAGCCTTGGCTGTCTCAGAACTCACTCTGTAGACCAGGCTGGCTTCTGCCTCCTTCATTCTGGGATTAAAGGTGTGCGTCGCCACTGTCTGGCTATAACTGACTTATAATAACAGTTTTGAGTGAGAATTAAGAGAGACATGGAACTACTTCAGCGAAACAAAATGGAGTGCCAGGGAACAGGCTCCCACACTGAGCTATGAGAACAATGTCCATTTTTTTCTTTCTTAAACTGCTGCTAGCTTCATTGTATTTCCACACAGAGAAGAACGGATTAGATGGATTGAAAACCAAAATCAGAGAAAGAAAATAAGGCTTCCAGAACAAGGCATATAATATATTCTTTGTAGTAGGCAGGTGCTTCTTAAGCAAAACCCTTGGCTCTCCAAAGTTAAATTGGAAAATGTTGAGAATTTCTAACTCAGAAAATCTCTAGAAATCATTAGAAGAGTAAACGACAGGCCAGAGGAAGAAAGGGGATTGCAA
Source organism: Psammomys obesus (assembly GCF_907164565.1). Lineage (NCBI taxonomy): Eukaryota > Metazoa > Chordata > Mammalia > Rodentia > Muridae > Psammomys > Psammomys obesus. Next base: position 8,815,319 of record NW_026592510.1, on the reverse strand, counting down.
ATACAAAGCTGCAAGAGAGGACTCATGTCACAGCAAGGAAAGACCAAGTTGGATGGAAAGAAAGGTGGGCGTACACACGGACAGTCAGTTAAGGTGTCCAAACGGCCACTGTGTTTGTGAGGCGGGCTCAGCCTCATGATCTCTGGGGAAGCGGACACTAAAACCACCACAGGCTACCATCATTTCCCCCCCCACAATGGCCCAGCCAGCTTTTTCAGGCAGGTATGTCAATGTTTGCATGGATGCACTTGTATGAGGTGTATATGCACGGTTGGATGTCCGCAGGCGTGCATGCATGTGGAGGACGGAGGACAGCCTCCGGTGTCCCTCTCGGGAATGCTGGCCCCCTCCTTTGAGACGGGGCTTCTCGTTTGGCTCGGAGCTAACCCCTGAGATAGACTCCCGGTGAAGGGGTCCCGGGGATCCTCCTGGCTCTCCCTCCCCAGCGTTGGGATTACGGGTATACGGTCCCATGGCCAGCATCCTGCATGGGTGCTAGGGATGGAACTCAGGTTCTCACATGTTTATAAGTGTGGTTTACAGACTGTTCCATCTCCCCAGCCACCCGACCCATCCCTGCCTCAGTTAATCTAAAATCTGAGGTTACAGAAGAACTAGCCTATGTCCTGGAGGAAACAGACTGATGCCTTCAAGTTGGTTTTATTTTCCAACATTCTCTTGAGAAGGCACTTAGAGGTGTGGGGATGACATGGGCTAGAGGGAACAAGTCTCAGTTTTTCTGCTGGAGAGCATGGGAAATGGAGCAGCAGAAGCCACCACCATTCACTGAAATTTATTACACCATCACCACACCTATCCACAGCCATCACAGCCAATGTCATTCTCACCACCTCCACAGATGAGCAAACACCGGGGCTGCCTGAGGTGTGTGGAACCATTCTGTGTGAAGGTGACTGTCACAGAGGGCTTCGGTACACAGCTGTCAGCCAGTAATGATACCTGATGCAGTGAATGTGAGTGAGGTCCTTTGCTGTCCAACAAGGGTTTATGAGAATGCCATCTGCACATAAAGCACGGATGAAGGTATAAAGCCGGGGGAGCCTGGATGTTGGTGAGCACAGTCCCTTCTGCAAGCTCTCTGGAAGTTTCGAATACAGGTGAACATACTCCCCATACACCCAGCACACATATACAGCAAAGGCATGGGTAAGATGGTTTGGGCAGACCTAATTCCAACAGTTAGCCGCTACCACAAAATAGTCCAAAAGTCTGTCAACTCCATAAGGGGAGATAAATTACAGCCTATTTATACAATGGAAACTCTTGATGTATTTAAAAAAAAAAAAAAAGCACGGAAAAATCACATGTATATACTGTGGACTGAAAGAAACCAGACACAAGGATAGAGAGAATTAATATCTGTTAATAGTAAGTAGGAAAATAGAAGTGTACCTAAAGGGTTATTCTGGCCATGCGCCTAGAACAGGAAGTCCAACCCCCACCAAGATACCATCGCCAGATTTAACTGCAGAAAACATTCAGTAACGTGCACGTACCATTGACCGGGCCAAGAGAAACATTTCCATCCTACCTTCTTCAGCCTCCCCCTTTCATTTGATCGGAGAAGGCAAGGAGGAAGGAATGAGGAGGAGAGAAGAGAGGAAGAGATGTAACCAGTAGAACACTTCGTGATTTTTAGTCTTCCGTGATCCTTGTTTCTTCACTGCTGTGCTGCTAACCTCAGTTTGTCTTTCCACAGCTCACTTTTAAGGTGGAAGAGAAGCGAGGAAGACATGTGAAATGCAGACCTTGTGCTGTATTTTATAAATGAGCATAAATACAAGGGAAGTAGGACATGGAAGCCTGGCATGAACATGAGACCTCCACATGATGGCATAAGAAAGTTCATGTGCTATTGTGCGAAAGGCCATCCTAGAAGCATCAATGCTGCGCGTCAGAGAACTGTGTGTGACCAGAGACAGATTTTTGGAGGGGTGAACTTGAAAGATTTAGACAGAAGGACTCAGTCTCCTAGTTTCCCATCCAATGCCATTTTTCCATTTCCTTGTGAGCAAGCTAAAATGAGCAAATGAAAGCCCTGGTTTTATTTGTGGAGACATGTTTAGTTGACTCTGCTTCTCACCTATTCTTCCAGCCCAGCATGACCTCATTGCTGTGGTGGCTAATCAAGTATAAGCAGAATGCTGTACGGGGCTCCAGGAAGTATCTCGAGGGATGGGCACTGTATCAGTCCCCACTTCTCCATTCCTGTTTTCTGGCTTGTGGACATGATGCCTGGTACCCAGTCATCCACTTTGAACTACAAGGCTGCTTGCCTCAGCTGTAGAGCTGAAATAAAGAAAGAGCCAGGGAGGCTGACAGGAAGCTTCCCTGTGGACCCCAGGCTGCCTGCCTTTAAACTTCTTTTCCTCAGAGAAAAATGGAGCCTGTGTATTCACAGTTATTCAAATGATCCTAGTCTTCTTGCCTAACCTAGGCAAGAAGAACAACTTCCTGTCCAGCTATTAAGACAGGCACAGGTGAAATGATATGTTGGCTTAAACCCAAGCATGAGAGCGGAAATAATCTAGGCCTGAGAGCACGCATTTGTAGACCCAGCGCTGAGGAAGCAGAGGCAGGCAGATCTTAGGGGCTTGCTGGTCAGCACACCCAGCCCACCTAGCTCCAGCATCTTCGAGAGACTCTGTCACAAAAACAAAAACAAAACCGAACCCAAGACAGAGAATAGCTGAGAATGACACCTGACATCAGCCTCTGGCCTCCGGCATGTATGTGACTGCTTGTCTGTGCTGACACACGCACACATACGCACACACACCTACCCCTAAGTAAAATAAAATTACATAAGTTAAACTAAATAAATTATAAGCAACATTAACAGAGACTTAAAACCAACTCCTCCTTATTATCTTTGTTATCTTCTATGGTTTGCACGCCCTGAAGATGGCTTCCATTTGCCCCATCTTCCCAGAAAGTGGCTAGATAAAAGCTTGAGACTGGACATGTCTTCCTGACACCACATCTTTTCCCCTTGCTGCTGCTGACCTGAGAGTCGCAGGTGGGGAACAATTAATGGGGAATTTAGCGGAGGCGACATATCCGGGCCATTTTTGTTCTATGATTTCCTTCCTTCCTTCCTTCCTTCCTTCCTTCCTTCCTTCCTTCCTTCCTTCCTTCCTTCCTTCCTTCCTTCCTTCCTTTTCTTTCTTTTCCTCCAGAGAGCTTGCTGGTCAGCATTTGTGCTAGAGCAGCACTAAGCAGGGTGAATGCTCCTCCTTGTGATAATTGTTCATGAGAGAGAAATGCTGGAAGGAAGCCAAATGTCCATCATCAGGGAGAGTGTTAAATACACCTCGGGGACAGCCACGCACTGTTGGATTCCAAAGTCAAGGGAAGGAACCAGGAAGAGGCTTCCAGAACAACGCCTGCACAGAGCAGTGTTAAGCAGAGAAAGGAATGAGGAAGAACCCTTCACTGTGAGGGAGCAGCGGAGCTGTATTGTTCGGAGAAGTGAGGCCAGCACGGGGCAGGGCTCGTAAAATGCCACCTGTGCAAAATAAACATCGAGGGGGTTGTGTGGATGGAGGCCTCTGTTTGCGTTTTTCCAAGACAGAGCAACTGGAAAAGGCGCAAACTTGTGCAAACTGAACCCATCTCTGCCTGCGGCGGGAGGGAAGGCCTCAGAACACAGGTGAAAGGAGGAGGAAAACTGTGTTCTCCCAGAGTTTTGACTGAGCTAAGCAGAGGGCTGTTGTTGTTTTTTTGGTTTTTTTTTTTTGGTTTTTTTTTTTTACATACCTTCCGCAAGATAAGCTCAGGGCTAAAAGCTGGTGGGTAACCACGCCTGCCCACCGCAGCTCCATGCCACGTCTCCCATGGTGGAAGGAGACGTCTCTCACAGACTCTTTGACTTCCACACGGTGGCTCACTCATGCCACGCCCCTGCCAATTAAGCAAATAAGTAAGTAAACGTCTTTATAAAAGCATTCATTGAATTTTTAGAAATACATTTCCAAACTTTAAAAACAAATAGAAAACGATGATCCTAACCTCATGTCAGACTGAGGGCATAATTACCCAGAAGAATGATGTCAAACAACCCCTAAACACAACACTGTGCACGCCCTCATGGGGTAGGTCTTGGGGTCACAGGAACCAACGGGAAATCGAGTTTCAGCCAAGTGGGCACGTTACTAGAACTGATGTGGCTTACTAAAAGGAAAGCTTTGTGGACAGAGGGCTGGCTGGGGTGGGGGAGGAGGTAAAGCGCATGCTGCGCAGCATGAGGACCTGAGTGCAAGTCCCCAAAAGCACCTAAAAAAGCCAGGCATGGCAGTGTCTACCTGCGGTTCCAATGCTGTGGATGCAGAGCCATGAGGCGCCCTTCTGAAGAAGTCAGGAAACAAGGACAGTCTGGTCAGAATGAGCCCTGTCACCAAGAGGGTAGCTGCAGGCACATGCTTGTTTAAGACTCAGGAAGTAAGACGAAAGGGCTCCTTTTGGCTAAATATGGGGCAACTTGAGCACATGAAATACGAATTCTGGCTAAATACGAATTTTCGCATTCGTCTACCTATAACAGGTGCCCACGATGGGACATTTAAAAAGCCCTCAGCAGTCCCTATGCAAAGCTGTTAGTGCACCTGTTTCTTATTGAGAAAAACCAGCCTGTCCTGCCATTTCTGTGGGAAATCGGCTTCAGGGTGACCAAAGAGTCGATTCCGGGAAATGTATTTAGAGTGAATGGAAGAATCCAAGTGGGGCAGCACATGACTGTAATCCCAGCAACTCACTGAGGCGTGAGGATCTGTAATCGGAGGCCAGTAGCATCCCATAGTGAGACTGTGTCAAAAAAAAAAAAAAGCGCCACATGTAAAATCCTTGGCACTGTGCAAAAAGAAGGAATGATAAAATCAGGATGGGTTCATTGGAATGGTCTCAACCATTACTGAAGCTGCTCAAACAAATGAGAAGATTCGGGGGGGGGGGTCAGGAATCACAGGAAAACCAGCCGGCATCAGAGTTCTCTTGTTGAACTGTGGGTGGCTGACCAACAAACCTCTAACTTACCTGCTTATAGAAAACACGGGGGACAGAGAATCACATAGGCTGTCACCGTGCAAAAGCAGTCCCGAATGAGGGGGAATCATGTAGGGCAGATAACCCAGGTGAGCCCAAGATCGGTTTGCAGTATGAAGGAGACTTTGAGAAATTAACAAGCCGGGTGTGACGGCAAGGCACACACCTGTGATCCCAGCTCTTGGGAGGTGCAGGCAGAAGGAACTGGAGTTCAAGGCCCTCTTTAGTGAGCGCGAAGCCAGTTTGTGTTACATAAGAGCTTGCTTCAAAAAAAAAAAGTGCAAAAAAAATATTCACAGACGGTGAAGTGCGCGGCTTTATCAAGAGTCTGGCGTACGTCCATTTGGTCATTCTCTGTGGCTCTGGCAGACAAGCCCTGCAGAGGGCTGAAATGCGAGGCTGTGCAGATGTGTTTTGTATTGTCTGTCTCTCCTAGTTAGGACCCAGGGACTCACCCCAGCCAGTGCAGGGAACAGAGCTGAAAGTGTCTGCACACGGAGGCAGCGCACACATGTCCCCAGACCCCGAGTCACCGTGTCCTGCTAGGAATCCACGGAGTCCCCCAGAGCCAGCATGCAGGCATCAAGAACAGGATGGGTGGGAAATGAAAGACTGCGAGCTGTCCTCAGATTCACTACCCTGTCCGACTGGCTGTGAGTTGATGGGTGCCCTTGGGACTGGAAGGAGTAGCCAGCAGGCAGCTTCCCAGGTAGGGAACGGGGTACAGAATGGTCTCTCTCTTTTCTCTAACACACAGCCTCTCCCTGGACAAAGCTACTATCCCTTCCCCCTCTCCCTTTCTTCTTCCTACTGGGTCATTTGTGATGAGGTTTTTTTGTTGTTGTTTTGTTTTGTTTTGTTTTTTTTTTCTCACTCCCCCCTGTCTGGCTCACTTGCTGGAACATATTGAGAACTTTGTGGCACAGATCTTCTAGGCTAGGCTTTTGATAACTAGTGGGGAGACAGCAAAAGATAATCATAGCACTGTTTTCCATTAGTGATCACACACACACACACACACACACACACACACACACACACACACGGTGGCCTGCTTAGAATTCTTCTGTAGCAAATTCTGGTTCCCCCAAGTTGGTGAAGACCAGCCAGCTGGGCAAAGAGCATGTGCTTGGAAAGGGAGGTGCAGGAGGAAAAATGCAACGCAACGAGCATGTCACAGTTCTTCCACGTGTCGCTGGGCTTGTGCTGTACACGTGTCATGTATTATTTTCAAGGGCACAAGCGACAAATGATCATATCCTCATTGTATGAACACATCGCTCCATGTTCTGTTAACTTACTTTTGACATTTCTAAGCACAGCCTTCTAGCCGCCATGGTGGTATACACCTGGAACCTCAAAACCTGGGAGGTGAGGGTGGAAGAATGAGGAGTTCACGGTCGTCCTTGGTTACATAGTGAGTTAGAGGCCAGCCTGGGCTACATAAGACACTGTCTCATCAACAAACAAACAAGCACCCATAGTCTTGTATTAGTGTTTACCAACAAAGTATATTCCCATGTGAGTCCCACACAATTTGATATTCTGAATGTTCTGAGACGGTCTTGCTAGGTGACCTAGGCTGACCTCAGACCTGAGATCTTCTGCGCTGGCATCCTTCAGCTCTAGGATTCGCACCTGTGTGTATAAGGCAACATTCTGCTACGGTGCTCTCATTCTCTGCCTGGTATTCTGCCGTCATCCCACCTCTCCGACTGAGGCTTCTGCCAGTCTGGGTCCTAGTCAAGCTGATTCCACAACTTTGCCCAAATCTTTGGATGGTTTTTTTAGTAGAAATACCCAGGACTGGAGAGATAGCTCAGTGGTTAGGAACACTGACTACTCTTCAGTAGGACCCAGGTTCAATTCCCAGCACCCACATGGTAGCTCACACCTGTCTGTAACTCCAGTTCCAGGGGACCTGATGCTTTCACAGTCTTATACATGCAGGCAAAACACCAATGCACATAAAAGTAAATAATAAATTATTAAAAAGAAAAGAAATAGGTGCAGGATTTGGTTCAGGTGAAGAATATAAGCAGTTTTTTTTTTAAAAAAATGTTTTTCTTAACTTAAGTGAATTATACATAATAATGGGTTTGTTATAACATTTTCATACATGTAAATAATGTATTCCTATTGAATTCACATCCCTGCCACCCTCCCTTGTTTCTCTCATAATCCCACCAACACTGATCCCTGGCCTCTTTCCAGTTACCCTTGTTTCTATTTTCATGTCTTATCCAATGAGATCCACTGGGCCTGCTTACAGTGTAGCAACTGTTCTCTGATTTGGTCCCTGCCCAGTAGGAAGGAATTCCTATCTGGTACCATATATCCAGGCAAAAGCCACACATGGGAGGTCATAGGCCCTACTACCAAGCTCTGCTGTTGCTTTTTGACATAGATGTTTGTCAACAGCTAAATAGCTATGTTGGTACCCACAGGTTAGTGCTGTGGTCAGCTCTGTTCAGACATGCTTCTGCAGCAGTCCTCTGTGATGACAGAAACTCAAAACTGGTCAAGAAGTTCTGATAAAATACATTACAAATTGCATAATCATCCTCAAGAAAATCATAGTATTTTCTAGATATAAAAGTACAGGGTACAATACTTCCCGTTTCCCCAGTGTTTTCCTAATGATAAAATGTTAAAATTATACAAGTCCTAACTATGCATTTTATGACGAGACTTTTGTCCAATGGGTAAACAAGTAGGGGCTTAAATTTGAATTTCTTTGACCTCTAGTAAAATTGAAACTTTTTCGTTTCAGATAGACAGACAGATAGATAGATAAATGATAGATAATGATGATGATGATGTGATAGATGATGAAAGATAGATAGGATAGATAGATAGATAGATAATATATAGCTACCTAGATGAATCATAGATGATGATGATGATGATGGATAGATAAATAGAAGATAGATAGATAGATATGATGAAGATTATAGCTAATGATGATGGACAGAGAGATTGATAGCTAGATTAGAGAGAGATGATGGATAGATGATAAACAATGATGGATAGACTGATAGATGATAGCTAGATTAGAGATAGATATTGATAGACAGATGTTAGATAGCTAGCTAGCTAGACGATAGATAGATAGATAGATAGATAGATAGATAGATAGACAGACAAATGTCATGCACAGCTATTACCTTACCTTGTCTTGAGAGAAGGAAGCAGAAGATAAAGGAGGTTAAGCTCAAACTCACACATCTTGTAGGTAGCAAATTTCAAAGTTTGGTTTTTATCTCCTAGATGAAATGAAATTGTTCTCCAGCTTTTCCCAATAAGCAATGAAGCCAATGGGGCGGAGTTCTGTGGGATCAAAGATTTCAAGGGCATCTAACAATGTTAAGCTCCTCTCAGACAATTCAACTTCAAAAAACACTGTTTGGAGAATTCCTGTGGTCATTAAAGTTTCTGCTTTATAATCCCAAGGTAACTTGGGCCCAGATCAAGATTAGAAGATAAGGAAGATCACAGTGTCCTCAGGTCCTGCTGCCACGGGAGGCTACCTGACAAGATGAAGGTCACTCACATGCTGTGGCCTCCTCCATCGCCACTGCATGAAACCATGAGACCGTGTCACCTTATGAAGGTGAACTGCGCCCATCAAGTCACTCCCAAAGAGGCTGGCCAGGGAGAATTGGCCTTTGGTTTCTGGGTGTCTTTTTCATTTCTATCCCAGTTGATACAAAAGGCTGGGCTGTCACCTGCTGCTTAACTGTGTGTGACAAAGTCGAAGTCTCTTTAATCACTCACTAAAATTCCATGAGTCAGCAGTAAAAACAAAAACAGGAAAAACAGTAACAATAAGGGATACCACCTCAAGGAGGAGGAGGAGGTACCATCCATCACATTAGAGAAATATAACTAACGAAAACCTGGATAAATCTCTGGATAAAGTCTCAAGAACTAAGGAGCGGTGTTGACTTTTACTGCAGAATAACCATCTAAAGCCTCTTTCTCCTTGTAAGATATTTGGCCTTGGGGATGGGATGGGCCTGCCCACCTTCTCACACTAGCCAGGCCAGGTTCTCATCCTAATTACTCAGTGATGACCACAGAGCTAGACCCTAAGAGTGCAATTGCTAAATTGTGCAAGAGATGAGCAAGTCCACGCGCAAGATGTACAATCAAACTTGGGTCCCGGTAGATCCTGTCTGAGCCGAGAGTCAGAGAATTAAACAATCCCGCAGGGACTATCCGAGACACGCTGGGAAATTTCCCCAACCCTGCTCTGAAGTCTGTGTCTCTTGCTGTGGCTCCGGGGCCTGAGGCTCGGGGATGGTACCCTTACCAAATCTCTTGCACGTGGCCAGGGCTTTGTTTCCCAAGGAGGTTGGCGTGGACTCGCAGTGGGTCAGAAGCTCCTCCGGTGAGAAGGTGGGAGCCCAGGGGGACCGATCGCCCCACGCACACCTCCCCGCCGGGACGCTCCGCCCTCGGCCTCGCTGGTTGGCCCCGGCGCTGCAGCGAGCGGCGGCGGGAGGAGCCGGGCGCGCCCGCCACGCAAAACCACAGCGCTCGGTCTCCAGCGGCGGTGGCAGCGTTGACAGCGGCCCGGGTGCCAGGTCCCCGCGCCGCGCCGCATCCCGCCTCATCAGACACGCTCCCCGAGTCCCCGCCGGCGCCGGTGCCCACCATGGGGAAGCCCACGAGCTCTGGATGCGACTGGCGCCGCTTCCTGCGGAATCACTGGCTGCTGCTCTCCACCGTGGCCGCCGTGGTGCTAGGTGAGCCGCGCGTGGGGGTCGAGGCGCGCGCCCGGGGCCAGGCCGTGTGCGGAGCCGGGTGGGCACGGCGTGGCGCCAGCTGCCCGCCTTCCCCGGGCCTGGTCCCCAAGCTCGGGGACAACCCCCGAGGGCTCCGGTTTCGCGCGAGGTAACAATGCTTTTGGGGGAGACCCCCATTCCGGTGCTCCGCGAGCTGCTCTCCCTTGCTCTCTCCACAAGGAGGAGGGGGGCTTGCAGGCTGGACAAGGGGGTCTTTTGAAAACAAGGTTTAAATTGATCTTCATCCTTAACTGTTCCCACGCGCGCGCACACCACCGCCACCACCACCTTCGTACAGACCGAGACTGTAGGAATTACAGTTCTCCGTTGGATTTGAAGAGACGTCTGGGCCTGCCGGATGGCGGAGCCCCTGGGAATGTTGGAGCCCCGGGCAGGGAGTGGGTACCTTCTTGTAGGATACCTCTCCTGTCAGATTCATGCCTGACCTTCCCAGCCAGCAGTGGTGGCTCGCGCGGGAGGCCACAGGGTACCAGAGCTGAGAGAATTCAGCCCGTTTCTCCTCCCGGGCTACCTGCTCACCACGTTTTTCTTCTATTAAAAATAATATAAGCCGCTTTTATTTGTTTTCACACTCGAGTGTATTCAAGTGGTCCATGCCTGACAGATCGCTGGGCCGCGGCGACTGGGTGCGTGTCTGAGCCGTTGCTCAGAGGTTTGGGTTACTTATGCTTGGAATCTCATTTTCTGCTCGGGGCGTCTGCGTAACTTGAGCTCGGCAATGCACGTCAGGGTGGGAGTCCAGTGGCTCTTCGTCCCCCAGGTGGGGGCTGCGCAGCAGGGGAGGGCAGGTGCACCGCGAAGAGGGAAAGGGGGTTCCTAGGCAGGCTCCACCCTCTGTCTAAGCACCACAGCTGCCTCCGCTGGAAGGGGATGGGGCAGCAGGTTCACCTCTCTGGGGACTGCACCTTGCTCATGAGTCCCCGAAGGCTTGCTTTTGCCTGCTCCCGAGCTCTCCAAGATCTTCCCGGCCAAAAAGAAAATGCCTTCGGAAGTTAATGGACTCCTTGGGGTTCTATGGGCTCCTCCAGAACCACATGCAAAGGGAAGTCAGGCTTCTAGTAAATAAATAACATCCTGGAATTGCCTTAACAGAGGACGTTTGTGGGAGGAAAGGAGGGAAGTAGAACCTGCTAGTGTTCGCCTTCTCCGGTGCCAAGTGGTTTAGGACATTTTGGGGGAAGGCTTGTCATTCCTCACCACATTTAAATAACAGGCCCTAACAAGAGAGTGAATACATTCAAAGACATGGCCTTGTTTGTTTTCCCAATGATGAACGCAGAATTTGTTTTTAAATCTGCTTGGAAAGCCTTGGGGTTGACCAAAGCTTGGGTGGCCTTCCCCGTTCTGTGTGTGTGAGTCCTGGGCACTGCAGAGAGCCCACTTGGTCGCTGAGTGTTTCCCACCAGCAGTCGGAAAGAGTGTTGGTGCCCCACAGTTCAGATACCGGCTCCCCAGGGGCTGCCCTGGAAAGGAAGCCTAGCAGTTACTTGCTGGCCTTTGGACCAGTTGCTTAAGTAATATCTTCAGGCCAAGAAAGGGTTCCCTTACTTTACAGGTCTGGCCTCTGGTCTCATGTGGCTCTCTTTCCCCACCTTTAGTGTGGGTGGAGCCACGGGAACTCGATTCTGGTGTTGTGCTTTAGCCATAAATCCACCCTTTAAAACTGCCAGTGCCCAGCTGAGGTCTTCCCAGGCTTGCTCCTCGGGAGGAGCGTGGGACAGATGGAGGCCTGCTGCCATCTGGGATGAGAAGCCTCCAGCTCAGAATATCATCAGGGTGTCCAGACTGGTGCTTGCTGGGTTCCTCCTCTTTGCCTCCTGGAGAACCTTTGGTCTGAGTGAAAACTGACACCTACCTTTGCTCAGTACACTGGCTAGCCTGTTTAACAAGTGGTGGAATCTCAGCCGCTAGTCCTGAGTATCTGTTAGCCCTTTCTAGGTTGCAATAGCCGGTTTTTCTATAACTGTCATAATTTATCCAGCAACACTATTAGAGCTCTCACAAAGCCTTCTTTTGGGAGTTTTTGACATGTAGATATTAAAAAAAAAAATGTTAAGTGTAGTTAGCCCCTTGGCAAATTCTTCAGATGATGACTATGCAGGTATTTGGTCCCCCAAAATAAGTCAGCAGATATGACTGTGTAAAATATTTTGGTTAGTGAAACTAAGGGCAAAGTTTTCTTTCACCCCTGCTCCAAGCAAGGTGGCATCAGTCTGTAATCCCAACATCAGGGGTGGAGGGGGGAGGGCTAGAAAGAGGAAGATGAAGAGTTCAAGGTCAGCCTCAACTACATAGTGAGAGGCTAGCCTGAGCTACATGAGACTGTTCCAGAAGAGTGTGTGTATGTGTGTGTGTGCGCGCGCACGCGCACGCACACTTAAAGCTTCTGATTTTCTGAGATACAGCTCTGAGGGGAAAAATAAAAGATCACTTTCATTAGAGTTTTAACAGGCCAAGGAGATGCTTTGAGATAAATGTTTGACAAATTCTTATTTGCAAGGTTGGAATTAAGTAGGTAACCATCTTTGATAATTTTTGTGAAACCCTACAAGATTCTGAAAAAAATATTTTTGCCTGAGAGGATCATTTTAATTGGGTTCATTGTAACTTCAGTAGGCGTTCCCTGGTCTCATAGCACAACAGAATAAGCCCAGCAGCTACAGTCAGGAGCTCTGGGCTTGAGTCCTGGATTCTACCTGGTGCTGCTATCTAGACACATTGCTTATTCTCTGGGGCCCTCAGTTTCCACATCCTAAAAAACTGATCATGCGTGAGCAGAGTTGATTAAGATAACATAACGTGGAAATACCCAGTTTTGGGCTGGCATAAAACAGACATTCATTAAATGCTACATTGGGGAAAATCTGAATTGAAATAGGAGAAAATTAATATTTTGTTTGGGAATTGAGTCTCCGTTCTGCCTACTGTCCAGTTTATAATTTGAAGTCTATAGTGATTCAAGGTTTTGACGGCTATATCAGACCCAATGCCAGTCTCTATAGCATTGTTCACCTTTAGAAGAGGGAACAGAAAGAGTTAATGACTTTGCTTTACAGGTTATGGACTAATTCTCAGCTTGCTTAACAGGAAGAAAGTCAGTGGGAAGAAATGCAGTGTTCTTAGTGGAAATTATATCCAAGCAGAATTCCAGTGTGAGAAAATTCATCCACCAACATAGTATTGGGGAGATACTTGTGGATTCCACATCCCCCTCACTGCAGAAATTATCCTTCCTTCTCTGGGCTTTTTTGTGGAGAAATCTTCAATGCTCAGCCTGGGCACTCTCAGAAAAGGCCACAGATGCTGCTTATACCAGGGAACTATCAAGCTTGAACTGTAAAGCAATTCCTATGGAGCTTGGAGGGAGCTGTCCTCTCTCTATCAAACTCTGAGCTAATTCTTCCACGTTCAGAGTAACATCCTTATCCAATGTTGTGTTTTCTGCCCTGGGGTGGCCCTGGGTCTGCCTGACAGTGTTCATTTGCACCTGACCTTTGCTTTCCGTTGTTCCATTTTGTCATGATTCTTTGACTGGCCCCCGCTCCAGAACAGGAGCCAGCCATAACTCACTGTATTCCAGACCCAGCTCTGCCTCTCATTGGCCTTGGTACAGCAGAATTTAAGAGTTTACCTGCCTGTCATGGTGGCATACTCCTTTGATCCCAGCACATAGGAGGCAGAGACAAGTGGCTCTCTTTGAGGCCAGCCTGGCCTACATAGTGAGATTGAGGCCAACTTGGGAACAAGTCTGGGCATGCAGACTCCTTGGATACATAGCAGGGAGGGAGTGGGCTAGGTGAGAGGGGGACAGGGTGACAGACAGGGTGAATCAAATTCTTGTCCAAGCAAGGGGAAAGAGGGCCTCCTCCAGGCAGCCTTCAGTAGAAGTAAAAGGGTGTGGGGACCAGCCAGTTAACCCACTATGGCCTGGTGGAATTTGGTCAAGGATCAAAAGTTTCAGAAGGGGGTTTGGTGTGGATACTGGGGTGGGAGAAGAACCTCCCGGGGCCTCTGAGTGAAGCTAGGCAGCAAGCATCAGACAGGTGCCGCTGGAGATGGGTTGTGAGTGGAGTGGAGGGTTAGTTAGATTACACTCAGGAAGAGGTTAAAGTTTTGGGGACAAAGGAACCCTTTTGAACAGGGAGAAGAGACTCTGGGTTGAGGAGTGCAGAGAGGAGATACCAACCGGAAACCAGAAGAGCTGAGAGCTAAACAGTGGCAAGAGAGGATGCTCATCAGGGAGTGGGGGAGGGAAGGGAACCTCCTGAGACTTCCTTTGGAGGCACTGGGGTGGGAGAAAGCAGTGATTAATATTAGAGCCAGAGAACCTTTTCTTATCTTCTTTTGTGGGGTTCCGAGTCTGCTTTAATTCCAAAAGAGGCAATCTTAAAGGTGGAGATGAGAAAGAGAGAGAAGGAGGAAGAGATGGAGACAGGGAAGGGGAGAGAGAGAGAGCATGCCTATGAATTATGCTGGGAAGAATAAGGTCCAGGACAACTGGTTGCTTGCCCACGGGTTGGAGGGCCTGGTGAGGGCTTGCCCTGCACAGGGCTCAGGGCTGTACGTTTCTTCTCCTCCTAGATCTGCCTTTTCTGGTGGCAAGCCTGGCTGCCTCTCACTCTTGTCACATCCGTGGGTAGCTCGCATCATACTGCGGAGGGTACCCCTCACAGGGTCCAGAGGCCACGGTTGAAGCCTCTGCTGTGGCTGGCCTATGCTGTCAAAGTGTCCTCTCTTAGACGCAAAACAGATGATATCATTCGGGGGCCTTAAAATAGCCTATAGCTGCTGCTGCCCAAGGACAGAGAGGTCACCTATCTAGCAGCATCCCAAACCTTCCCCTGTCTACATCCATCTCACAGCCTTATTCTTCAGCCTTCATCTGAGTAATTGCACACCTTCATTTGAGTAATGCTCCTTCCAAGAGATCCAAAGCACCCTCCTTCCTGTTCTGCCTTTGAGAAGATCTAAGCTTCGTGTCACTGTCAGTTACACACTCTCTAAGTATGTTTATTCCAACCCCTTTCATCTTTCAAGCAAGCAGTCTCGTGTATCCCAGGCTGGCCTCGATTCACTGTGTAGCCAAGGATGACCTTGAACTTCTGATCCTCCTGCCTTCACTTCTGAGTGCTGGGATTACAGGTATGTGCCTCCACTCCTGGTTTATGCAGTGCTGGGGATACCCACGGCTTCCTGCATGTCAGGCAAGCGTTCTACCAACTAAGGCACATGCCCAGCCCGGGGCATGAGTTTCTGAGCATCGCTTTTGAGTACTAGAATGCTGGAAGAACCATGTTAGAAGAGCCATGCAGTTCACAGATTCCCCTCTTTGGATACAGTGTCTAGACATGCTGCTGCTACCCTGACAGTTCGCACAGAGAGGGCTTCTCACAAAGGCCTTCCATTCTGGGAGGGCACATTTCTAGGAAACTGAGGCACTGACAGGAAACTTGCCAAGGTCACTGATCTAGGGCAGGACTGTGACCCCTACCAGGGTGGTTTGGCTCTGCAGACTCTCTGCTATCATCCGCTATACTTTTCTGCTGATTTACAAAGCCTGTACCTGACAGAGTATCAAGTACTCTGTCTTCTGATTTTTCTGCCTCCATATCAACCATAGGCCCCTGATGAGGGAGTCTGTGCTGCCCTTCTTGGTGCCCAAAAGACTGTCTCATGGATTTGTAGGCTCTGTACATTTATTGGATTTTTGAGTTATTTATGACTCTGAGTCTTGGGCCCACAGACACAGTCCTTGTTTGTTAAATGGATAAATGAGAACATTGACACCAGCTTCTGTTTCCTCCATTAATTTTGGCCTGCTCCATCCCCTGTGATCTACAGAAGTAACTCAGTGCAATGCTTAATTAGTCTGTATATACATCAGGCATGCTCATTTTCTTTCCTAAAACTAGACTACAGATCTCTTGAGGATGCTCCTGTAATGCCTAGAAGGTACTCAAAACCAAAATAAGAGCATAAAATAATGCAACTGTCTCTTAAAAATCTTCGTGAAGAAGTATATCCGATATACTTTTGGGGCCTTTGTTGGGAAATAAGGGTTTATATTGACTAAAAGAGCAAAGAAGACTTTATTCACTTGCTAGTTCATGCGTAGGTGGTCGATTGTCTTACCTAATGCGGTGTTCATTGAGAAACAATTGGGAATACTGGAATTGATTATTGATGTCTGCCAAGGACTTAAGAGCTGGACATCACAGTAGGTACGCTACCCAGTTGTCCCTGGGTTAGAGAACCTCTGAGGAGCCTTCTAGTTTTAAGAACCTTTAGGTCTATGGCCATCCAGTCACTCCTTAGTTCACCCTCTGGGATCAGAGGAGGTCCCATGGAGGGTGCTAAGGGAGTCCTGGGGAGTATTACAGAAAGATGAAATGAGGATGATGTCCCACCCAGGGTTCTGTGACTTGGAGACAATAATAATAGTTGTGAGTGAGGCTCTTGCCAGGGTAATGTTCTGTGTCAGTGTCAGATGACTCCTGACAGTAATCAGAGGTTTAAAATATTCCTGAAACGCAGAATATTTCAACTCACAAAATAAAAACATTATCTGATCTTTCTTTAAAGTGATAGGAATAGCCTAGTTCCTATATCTTCAAAAATCACTCATTTCTGTGACATACAATAGATAGTTTGATGTAGAGAAAAAAAAAAAGGCAAACTTTCTCATCTGTAATAAAGGATTTACACTTTAAAAAAAAGATTTGAGGCTTCCCCCCCCCCCATGTGGCCTTGGCTGTGCTGGACTCGCTTTGTAGACCAGGGTGGCCTCAAACTCATAGCAGTCTGCCTGCCTCTGCTTGCTTGAGTGCTGGGATTACACATGCCTCCACATCTGGCTTAGAATTTGAGCTTTTAATGAAAAATAGAACCCCCTCAATTTATGTATTTCTAGAAACTGGAGAAAACAAAACTGCTGGTTTCTGAGTACATTTTATCTGTAATAGTATATTTAACCCACAGCTAAATAGCATTAACAAAGTAATGATTATTACAATGGATTGTGTGAGCTAGGTGCTTTGGCCCATGCCTGTATTCCCAGCACTTGAAGGCAGAGGCAGGCAGATCTATCTGATTTCAATGCCAGCCTGGTCTACAAAGTCCAAAAAGAGTCCATGACAGCCAAAGCTACACAAAGAAACCCTGTCTCAAAAAACAAACAAACAAAAACCAATGGATTTTGTGTTATTTTCTGGAAGTTTTGAGGTTGGTAGTGTGTTGGTTACATTGTGTCGTTGACTTTGTAGACGGCTAAGCACACACACACCGGCTTTCATGTACTGATGGATGCTACTTGTGTTACCCTTTCCTGAGGATCCGTCTGTCTAGCATCTCTCCTCATCTGTTCTCAATATCTGCTTAAGTAGGTACGTAAGAGGTTTGGTCTAAGTTCCAAAGAGCTGAAACAAGAAAATTGGGTTTTAGACCTCAAATTGCCCCCATAAAATAGAAGGAGAAAGACATTATCATACCCTTTCTACAAATCCAGGTCCCTTAAACCAAACAAGAAAACGAAAGAAAGAAAGGAAGAAAGAAAGAAAACTACAAACCAGTTTCCCTGATGAACAAAAATACAAATCTGGGGTGGTGGTGGGGTCTCGCAAACCAAATTCAAGAATACAATAAGATCATACAACCATAACCACGCTGGTTTCATTCCAGGGATTAGAGATTGTCTAACGTGCAAAATCAATGCATTTAATACAGACTTACAGAAATACAGAAATTACATGATCATTTCAATTGATGCGGGAAAATGCCTGTGACAAACTTTAACATCCCTTTATACCTCAAAGAAACTAGGAGTAAGGGGAACATCCATCAGTATAATAAAGGCCATCACAACAAACTGGTACCCAACATTATATATAAGGGGAGGAGAGTGAGAGCATTTGTTTTAAATCTGAAATGGGCCAAGGATGTCTACTCTCTCCACTCATTCAATGTAGAATTCAAAGTCGTATCTAGAACATTCAGAAGTGGGAATAAAGGGGTACAAATGGGAAATGAAGAAGTCAAATCATCATACTTAAGATGAGATCCTACACTTAGAACACCCTAAGGACTCCCAGAAAATCCTTATAATGCTAATAAGCACTTTGACCAGAGTAGTATAATATAAAAAAAACCAAGTTCAAACAAACAAACCAACCAACAAAAACCCAGCAGTTTCTCTATGTACCAAATAGTGAGCTTGCCAAGAAAGAACTCGGGGAAATTCCATTCACAATAGCTTTTTTTAAAAAAAAAACTAAAAATAAACCCAACCAAGGAGGTGAAAGATCTCCACAATGAAGATGGAAAGGCCTCCCGTACATATAGAGTAAAATCATTAACATTGTGAAGATTACTATGTTACCAAAAGCAATGGCAGATTCAAAGCAATCCCACCAAGGCCCCAGTGTCATTCTTTGTGGAACTAGAATAATAACAATCATAAAATTCAAATGGAAGCACAAAGAATCCCAAATACTGCTTAAGAGAGGACAATGGTAGATGCATCAAAATATTCTATTTAAAAATATATAAGACAGCCATAATAGTAAAACTGTCATGGTACTTGTACAAACAGATATATAGATCAGTTATATGGAATAGAGAACCCAAAAACAAACCCAGACAATCACATCTGCCTAGTATTTGACGAAGTTTGTCAATACATACATAGAAGAAAAGGCAATTTAATAAATGATACTGAGAAAACATGATTTCCATGTGTAGAAGAATAAAACCATCTATACAAAAATTAATCCAAAGGGATTCAAAGATCGTAGTGTAAGACCTGAAACTTGAAACTGCTAGAGGAAAACACACATAAAATACTCCAATATACAGGGATAAACAAGGGATTTCTCTCTAAGGAGGAATCCGGCAACAAAGTAAAGAAACCCAAGAATTGACAAATAGAATTACAAGAAATTAAAAGCCCCCCTCCCCAAGAAAATACCACTGGCCTACAATTTGGGGGTGGGGTGGATCTTTGTCAATGTTACATCAAACAGTAGTTCAATGTCTAAGAGATATAAAGAACTTCAGTGGCCAGAGAGATGTCTCAGTAGGAATGCTTGCTACTTTTGCCAAAAGACTCAAATTTGGTTCCTAGCACCCTTGTCAAGCAGCTCTCAATTTCCTGTAACTCCATCTCCAGGGAACCTGATGCCCTCTTATGGCCCACACGGGCACCCATACATGTGCACACATTCATGCTCAGACACGTAATTAAAAATAATTCTTTTTTAAAATTTAGATGTTAGAAAGTGACCAGTCATCCAGTCAGTAAGTGGGCTAATGATCTGAACAGACAGTGACAATGCAGGAAAAGAGGCACCTTCTCACTGCTAATGTGAACTCGTGCGCTCACGATGAAAGTGAGAGTGGAGACGCCTCAAAACCAAAAAATAGAACTACCCTCTGGCCCAGATATGCTATTCATGTATGATATTTAGACACACACACACACACACACACACACACACACACATACACACGTGATTTCAAGTCAGCATACCACAAAGAAACATGCACATCTGTGTTTACCACTGTGCTACTGACAATAGCTAAGACATAAAATCAGCCTACATGTTCATTAACACACGAACGGATGAAGAAACTGTAAATCATATATCCACTAGAATTTTCTTCAGGCATAAAGAAAAATGGAGTCATGGCATTTGGGAAAATGGATGAAACTGGAAATCGTCATGTTAAGCAAAATAAGAAAGACAACCCTTTTTTTCTCTGATATGTGGAACCTCCTAGATTTAAGACTACATGAATGTGTGTTTGTGTGTGTATGTGTGTGTGTCAAACTAGAAGCTAGGTCATGAAAAGTATGCAAGAGATTGTTAGAGACATTGCAATAGAGAGGGCATTGGAGTATTTGTGTTAAGGAAGCTGGAGAAACAACTGGGCAAAAGAAGGGAGCAAACTGTAGAGAAGATTCAAGGTGGGGGAAGTGAACGGGAAGGAATGGCGATTCGTACTTACGAAGATGCCGTAATGAAGCTCATCAGTGTATAAGCAAAAATCAGGAAATGTATCTTACAAATGATACATTTGTATCATCCTGCACGTAGCTGTATCCTTTTAGCCCTAACAGCTGCCTTTTGAGAGTGCTTTGACTGTAAACTGTTACGGGTTGACATCGGTTAAGTATCTTGTTAAACGCTGTTTAATCTAAACCGCAGTGGTTTGTTGTTGGCTTTGTTTTGCTTTAACTTTAACACAACTGTAGAATCAAAGTTACCCGTCTTTCAGAAATTTGAGCACTGGGCATAATAAATAAAGCAAGCGCCACACGAAGGCATGCTGTACAGAAAATTGTGCATGTTAATTCAGAGTATGCTAACATTCAAAGACTAGCTAAGGTGGGCGAAAAGCCGAGGAAGGTGTGAGAAGCGGTATTGGAAATCAGCTGTGGGGGGCACGTGAGTGTGTGTGTTCATGCACACGCATGCACCCCTGATCCAGATAAAGTGTCTCACTTTAATTACTTGGGAGGAACTGTGATTACCTTTAACGGAGCTGAGGCTGAAAATAGCTATTCTAGAGAGCAGCAGCACGCTGGCTGCCAGGGAGGCAGTGTTTGCCTGAGGAGCTTCAAGTCTTTTAGTGTCACTGGAGACCTAGGGCGGCTTCGACTGTGGGGACTCAAGCACTTAGAAGGAAATGTTGTAGACTCCATCCAGTGACCATTTAGCACCCCGCCTCCCACCCCCACCCCCCCGGCAGTGGTGTCTGTTGAAGCAGCAAATGCTTTCAATGGCCTTTTGTATTTTGCATCTGACAGAAGACAGCATTGGCGACTACGAACCCACAATTCGCTTCAGAGCCCTGAGTTTAGTGGGGTGTGCAGCTGTGGAGGGGGGTGTCCATTCAGCTGGCTGAGGGAACAGCCTTAAGTGCTACAGAGAGTGTTCTGTTGTCGCTAGCACACTCCACAGTGGACACCTCTGTTGTTGGAAGGGAAGTGTTTCTGTGACTCACTTCTTTTCCAGAAAGGCTGCCCTATTGCTTTAGAAAGTACCTGCCTTTCCATTACCTCAGGGGGGAATCCATCCTTCCAGCCAAGGCTCCTGCACTCACACACCCAAGATGCTTCACTCAGCCGGCCCTGAATGGTTCCTCCCAGCCCCAGTCTGAGCTCCAGAGAGCTGCCTCCCCTCAGCCCAGCACTGAGGGGTAAGGTCCTCCAACAGCCTGCTTAGCCTGAGGCGGTGGCTCCTGCCCTCTCCACCCCCCATCCTGCTTCTTATTCCCATAGACCCCAGGTCCAGAGGCATGATAACGTTTGCCAGTGCTCTATGCATCCAGGAAGGGTCTTGACAGCAGCTTCTGCATGTTGGCTGGCTTCAGGGAGCTGAGCTAGGAAAGCATCCCAGAGGTGGCCCACCGTTTGCTTGTTCTTAAAACTGTGCTGAGAGAAGATGACCGGGCTCAGCGTTCAGGGGCTTAAAGCTATAGCATGCATTCAGTCAAGGGGAAACTCCTCAGGGGAGAGAGCTTAGGTGAGCCAAATTATTTTTCTACTACTGTGCTACTGCTTGGAAGTTATTTGGTTACTTATAATTCAGCAAAGCCAACAACCATGAGCAAAGGTACCTTACCCGAACCGTCCAACTGCAGGAAATCTGACCTTCCTCTCTCCACCCACTTAGAAAATTGACTGGTTTTGCTCGCTTTTTCTTGCGTGTCTCTAACACTGATTTTCCGAGTCACTTAGCCACCTTGCAGGTTTCGGGTGGGATTTCTGGAGTTCTGAGACTTTCGGAGACTTCTGCTTTGAGAAGCTGTTGTCTGTGGGTGGCCAAATGGATGCTAATATTTACTGGAGGTTCCATTTGCCAGAAGTGTGGTTAGTCAGTTGAGGGGGGCTCCAATTTGTGGTGAGGAAACGGGAACTCTTAAGTCTTGGGTCATGGGGACTAAGGACCGAGGTGGGGTTTGCAGCCGGGACTGTCTGATTCTAAAGTTTAAGTTAGCCGGTAAGCTAAGTGTCTTCCCTCTTTGGAAACCCGGATGTGTCTGATTGGTAATTGAGGACACTGTTTACAGACCCTTTCTTGACATCCTCTTGGTTTGTGGCTGCTCCGTCTCTGGGCTCTTCATCTTGCCCTTTCACTTGGAGGGCTCCACAGTGGTTGGCCCCTTCTCCTACAGAAGCTCTGTCTTAAACGGTGAACTTTGCCAGCCAGTTCTTTCTTCCTCTGGGTGCCGATACCCAGATGTTTCATCCGCCACTGTCCTGCCTATTGACGGTGGCTCTGATTCCCGTTTTTATCACACGACTGCTCAGTCAGAGGTCATCTCCCCTCTTTACGTAAGCCCTTAGAGCCACTAATTGATAGTCTCAAATAATCAGCATTCACATCGCCACTTTCTAGCTTGCCCTGTGGCAGAAGTCACTGATTGATGGCAGCACCTTTTACTCAGCTGCTTTAGACTGTGTTCCAGGCAGCCACTGTTGATCAAGCAGAATCGGCGTCTGAGATAAAGGGGGGGAGGGGGGAGTATAGTCTGTGGCTAGGAAAATCAATTCATTTAGCAGCCAACGAGGAAAGCAATTTAAATTGAACCAGAATGGATTTCACTGGCGAGAGATGCAGGGTCAGATGGCTGTGGTTTACTGCCTCAGTCTGTTGGTAGCCGTGTGCAAGTATTTCTCATCTGAGCCTCTGTGAGGTAGGTCTGGAGGGACGTTCCAGCAGCCCTTGACTTCAGAGAAGAACTGGAAGGAGGGTGGGAGGTGGGGGCGTCTGAGCACCACGTCTGCAGCAGCTGTGAGCAGGTGGCGAAAGGTTCCTGTAGCATTAGCAACATCAAGGTCATGCAGAAGTTGAAGATCAGGGTCAGAGGCTTTGGTTCTCTCACACCCGATTTTCAGATTGCGTGGAATGGCTGTCTGCTTGTCTCATTCTGTTTTCAGTTGCTGTAACAAGAACAACAACAACAAAAATCCAAAACTGGGTAAAAAAAAATAAACTTTATTTGAGAGAAGAAAAAAAAAAAAAAGCTCTGGAAACGGAGAGATCCAAGTGCCCAGGGCCATGAGGTGCACGTCAGCTTATGGTGAGAAACAAGAGAAGCAGGCATGTCTGAGAGAAATGAAATAGGGCAGTGATTCTCAACCTTTTGGGGTGGGGCGTTCTACCAGCCCTTTCACAGGGGTCGCCTAAGACCATCTACATGGACGATATTGGCGGTACAATTCGCAACAGTAACGACATTACAGTTCTGAGGTAGCAATGAAAATAGTTTGTGCTTGGGGGTCATCACCATGTAAGGAACTGCGATAAGGGGTCTCAGCGTTAGGAAGGTCGAGAACCGCTGCAGGAGACAGAATAACCTCAGCACGTGAGGGCCGGTTCCTGCGGTAACAGATCAAGCTAAGAGAGTGAGATCCCACACGGGGAGAAAGGGACTAATCTTTTAATGACCTTGTCACTCCGTAGAGGCCCCTCCTCCCGACGCTGCCACCATAGTAATGAGTTTTGGGGGGGGAAGACCGAATCCAGCCCATCGCAATATGGGCTGTTCCATTTGGCACCTCCTTCCGCTGAGGGGCTAGGAATGTTTCCTTTGCTGCGCATGTCATTCAGAGGAAATGGAGTCTTGACCCTGCTGCATGAGACACCTAAAATGTTTTTGATGCATTACAAAACCTTCTTTATCAAAGAATAAAACACATCTGCCCTTAATGAGTCTCCCCACCCTGGCCCTCTTAGAGAGCCAGGGTTCTAGTTTTCTAGGTCTGGCTTTGAGGGTCCCAGTGACCGAGCCCAGTTACTTACAGCTCCGCAGCCATTGTGGCGGGAGCTCAGCACGGTTCTGGGCTGTCTGCCGCACAGTTTCGAGGATTCTGGGGCCATGGCGGAGCTCGGTAGTGAAGAGCACTGTCATCATTTAGTGACGTCTGCCACTGACCGGGATTGGGAATCGTGGTGTTAAGAGTCCATGTCAACACACACACACACACACACACACACACACACACACACACACACACACACACAGAGAGAGAGAGAGAGAGAGAGAGAGAGAGAGAGAGAGAGAGAGAGAGATGAAATTAGACAGAGACAAGAACCAGTCTGGTCTCTGGAAAAAAAAAGTGGAGTATTTCTCTGACTTCCAATACTTGGGTCTCAAGCTCAGGCCGGAGCAGCTTGCCATTGCATAGAGACTATTCAAAAGTGAGGGTTGGCTGCTTCTACCACACCTTGGAATGAATTTACTACTAGGTTCCCCTTGTCCAAGAATCCTGCCTCTTGTCTGCTTCTGCTCCCTCTCAGTCTGGAGATAGTCTCTGTGATATTGGTGGAATTTGCCTGTCTGTGCTGCCTGTTACAGATGACTGTGAGCAAACTCTGTTAAAGCACTAGACTTAGTTGTTAAAGCAGGTTCTCAGCCTGTGGGCTTCGACCCCGTAGAGGTCATACATCAGTGCCTCTCAGATACGATTCATGCAGTAGCAACATTACTGTTATGAAGTAGTAAAAGAATTGTATGGTTGGGGTTGCCACAACATGAGGAGCTGGATTAAATGGCGCAGTGTTAGGAAGGGTGACAATCATGGCATTAAAGACTCAGGAAATCAGTTTTGTTTTGTTTTCTTTACCGGTAGGGGTTATTATCAACCAGGAGATGTAACAGGCTGGCCCCGATTCTGCTTCCTTCCAGAGGAGTGGGTGGGGATTCCTTTCTGTTTTTTAGTTGGTTGGTTGGTTGGTTGGTTTTGTTTGTTTTTAAGGAGAGGAAGCTTTATTTTTGAGATAGGGTCTCAGTATGCAGCCTTGACTGTCCTGGAACTCACTGTGTAGTCCAGGTTGGCCTTGAACTCACAGAAATCCACCTGCTGCTGCCTCAGAGGTATGTACCACCACACCCAGAGAATTCCCGAGATTTCACTAGACTGCAGAGATTCTGAATTCTTCGGAGTGATGGAGTTTGGGGACATAGTGCTAGTTCAGGAACTACAGAACATATCCACATCTCCATTGGAGCATTGTTAATTACATTGAACATTAGTGTTTTCCAATGATACCCTGTTCACTTGTTACTTACATTGGTTGGAGCAGTCAAAATGGTTAGGTCTAGTGGTCCTTTTTTCTAACTCAGTAGCCATAGGACTGACCCACATCTAGAACTCCGGAGTTACTAAAGCAGAGTTCATTCCTGACTCTTATAGTCACGTGGGTCCTGCCCAAGGCCCTGTGAGGTAAGGGAAAGGGTGGGAAGGCCACCTTCAAGCTGGCCTGCCTGTGCCATTCTTCCAGTGATGATTACTGGGTATTGATAGACAGATTCATCGGCTAGCCTTTCAACATGGGGTGGGCGCCTTCACCTTTACTGTAGGAAATCCTGCAACTGCTTAAAAATACATCTTAACTCACTTAAAAATAAAAGTAACCATTTCTGGGCTCCTGGTGGGAATGGAAAAGAATAGAGTTATAGCTTCCCACAGGAGATGGGTATACAGTTGGCCAGCTGGCTGCTCAGGACATAATGGTGGAGAAGAGAGTTTAAGGTGACAAGATTTGTAAGCAGAGGTGAGAGCAGGCTGAGGAAGGTTAGGGAGCCCCGGACAGCTAGACTCAGACTCTTGAGTTTGGAATCCCTCAGAGTGGGGAATTCCAGAACTGTGGCAGTTCCAGGAAGTCAAAGTTGACTGGACACTTCCTTTTCTTGAAGCCGACCCGACCTCAGATTGCTCCTGAGTAAACTCTCCAGTTGGAAATGGCCTTGGGTTTTATTTGTAGGCAGAGAGGCTTCTTGAGATTCCAGACACATTAAATCAGTTAGAAGAAAAAGTGGGGAAAACCCTAGAACTCATTGGTACAGGAGACAACTTCCTGAACAGAACACCAACAGCACAGGCTCCAAGATCAACAATCAATAAATGGGACCTCATGAAACTGAAAAGCTTCTGTAAAGCAAAGGACATCAAAACAAAATGACAGCCTACAGACTGGGAAAGGATCTACACCAACCCTTTATCTGACAGAGGGCTAATATCCAGTATATATAAAGAACTAAAGAAGCTGAAAAACAGCAAACCAAGTAATCCAATTAAAAAATGGGGAACAGAGCTAAACAGAGAACTCTCTGTAGAGGAATATCAAATGGCAGAGAAACACTTAAAGAAATGCTCAACCTCATTAGCCATTAGGGAAGTGCAAATCAAAACGACCCTGAGATTTTACCTTACACCCATCAGAATGGCCAAGATCAAAACCTCAAGTGACAACACATGCTGAAGAGGTTGTAGAGAAAGGGGAACCCTCCTCCACTGCTGGTGGGAATGTAAACTTGTACAACCACTCTGGAAATCAATCTGGCGCTTTCTCAGACAACTAGGAATTGCGCTTCCTCAAGATCCAGCCATACCACTCCTAGGCATATATCCAAAAGAGGTTTAAGTACACAATAAGGACATTTGCTCAACCATGTTTGTAGCAGCTTTATTTGTAATAGCCAGAAGCTGGAAACAGCCCAGATGCCCCTCTACTGAAGAATGGATGCAGAAATTGTGGTACATCTACACAATGGAGTATTACTCAGCAATGAAAAATAAGGAAGTCGTGAAATTTGCAGGTAAATGGTGGGACCTGGAAAGGATCATCCTGAGTGAGCTGTCCCAGAAGCAGAAAGACACACACGGTATATACTCACTCATATAGACATATAGCATAGGATGAACCTACTAAAATCTGTACATCTAAAGAAACTAATCAAGAGAGAGGACCCTGACTAAAACGCTCAATCCCCATCCTGAAAGGCAAAGAGGATGGACATCAGAAGAAGAAAACAGGAAACAAGCTAGGAGCCTGCCACAGAGGGCCTCTGAAAGGCTCTGCCCTGCAGACTATCAAAGCAAACGCTGAGATTTATGGCCAACTGTTGGGCAGAGTGCATGGAATCTTATGTAAGAAGTGGGAAATAGTAAGATCTGGAGAGGACAGGAACTCTACAAGGAGAGCAACAGAACCAGAAAATTTGAACACAGGGGGTCTTCCTAGAGACTCATACTCGAGTCAAGTACCAGGCATGGAGATAACCTAGAACCCCTGCACAGATGTAGCCCATGGCAGTTTAGTGTCCAAGTGGGTTACATAGTAATGGGAAGAGGGACTGCCTCTGACATAATCTGATTGGCCTGCTCTTTGATCACCTCCCTCTGATGGGGGAGCAGCCTTACCAGAAGATGGCAATGCAGCCACTCCTGATGTGATTTGATAGACTAAGATCAGAAGCAAGGAGAGGAGGACCTCCCTTATCAGTGGACTTGGGGAGGGGCATGCGTGAAGAAGGGGGAGGGAGGGCGGGTCTGGGAGGGAAGGGGGGAGGGACTTATGGGGAGATACAAAGTGAATAAAGTGTAATTAAACTGCCTGCTGTCTCTTCAAGATGCTCTGCAGTGTCCTGCTTCCTTGTTTACATATCCTTGTTTACAAAGATGCTCCTCTTAGGAAAACCTTTATCCTATCGATGTCTAAAGACATCTTCCCATTCCTACTTAAGAGTTACCCTCTCCCTGAAACCTGTCCCAGGCCTGTCTCTGAGCTGCAGAGTCTTATTTGCATTGGTTACCCACTCTGAGCAGTCTCTGTCTTTCTCTCCCGAACAGTGTGCCCAACCCTCTACACCACTGCCCAGGACTGAGCTTCACACACTGTAGGTCTCTGACCCCTGCTACACTGAACTGAACCAGGGGTGCCTCATAATTATATCATTTGCTATTTAATGCCGGTACCCAGGCAGGCACTTCTTCATCCACCTTGTCCACCATCAAGCCTGATCACAGCAGGCCAGTTTGTGGTGAATGGAAAGGTAGAGAGTGAGGTTGGGACTGCCAGGCAGGCTGTATCAGTTAGGGACCTGACAAGAAATTGATGGCATATTTACTCTGACAGCTTCCACCAAACAGCATTCCATCATGGGGTTATTTAGAGTCAGGCTTCATTAAGGGAGCTAGGAAGGCATGGGAGCGCTCAAGGACCAACAGCTGTGGTATACTCTAATCTCCCGGGCAGTGTTAAGCATCATCTTAGATGGGCTGAGGTTATGGCAGAGGGACTGAGTGCTACTGCCAGAACCCTAACAAGGATGGGAATGAAGGATCAAATAAACTCCAATTCCTGTTTCCACCATTGAGATCTACAGCTGGTATTGCTCCCTGAGTAAATCCAGCCAAAACCAGAAAGCTAGGAACCATGCGAAGCTTAGCTGGCCAGGACACAGAGCTGGACAAAGAGGGGCAGAGAGTGAGCCTGCAAGACAGGTGGAGACTAAGCCAGACAGAAGTGAGTGGCAGCGGGTGCCATGTTGAAGCATTTTTTCAGGACACATTATCAAAGGGAAATAAGCATAAAAAAGAGAAGGTCCATGAGTGGCCAGAAAGTTATTTCCATAACACTTTTGATATAATGAGTGGCTGTTCTTAATGGCCACTATGGGGAGAGGAGGTGATAATGGCTTCCACACTTCTGTAGATCAAAACCAACATGGCCTATTCTTTCCTTGACCTGCCCCACATATTTCTTTGCCCCATTTCTAAAGGGCCTTGCACCTACCTCACCAGCCTCTCTTTATTGCAACTAGGGCATATGTGTTTGGCCAAGGAGTTACTCAGAGTACCAAAGACACTGTCCGCCTTGCTTCCCACCTGTAATTTAGGACTCTTAATTGGAAATGCCAGTTTCAGCAGGTTTCAGTCAGAAAGGGAGGGGGCTGAGAGAATTTACGGCCCTCCTAACTTAGGCATCCCAAAAATGTGTTGCCGTACAGCTGTATCCCAGGACTCAAACCATCCCTGGATACAGCTGGACCCGCTCTTTCCTTGCATGTCATCTGGGCATCTCTGCACTCCTGTACCAGACTCCCTGGTTAGCAAGCTATTTCCCAATATTCGGCGCTTTCTTTTGCCGTGGCTGCACAAGTAAGAGAAATGCTCTGACCCCTGTAGGTTCAAACAACACACCGGAGGGAGGCTCCCCTGAAGCTCCAACCCTAATCAGGCCATAGATTTCCTCCTCAACTAAGTCCTGAGACAAAAGGAATGTGATGATTTGCTTGGTCAGATGGAGCCACTCCTTCATCCTACCCTGGTCCTCCCGGAGCTGTGGGACCCGGTGCACCCGGAACTCAGAGAGAGTTAGGAGGTGTACTGTTTTTGTTGTTTTACCTTTCCCCCTTTTCACATCTTATATTAATCATATAAGGTTAATGGATTTCATCTTGACAATTTGAGGACATGCACATGACCCGTTTTGACCACGTTCGTCCCTGTTATCCCCACCTCCTTCCCTGGCTCCTTCCTCCTTCCCCCTTCCCTAGTACTTTCCTTCTCCTTTACATGTCTTTGGTTTGTTTGTGTTTGTTTGCTTTCTCTAGATTCTACATATGAAAGAAAACGTGCGGTACTTGTTTGAGTCTGACTTATTTTGCTTAGCAGGATAATCTCCAGTTCTGTCTGCTTGTCTGCAAATTGCATAAGTGTCCATGATAGCTCCGCTGTGTGTGTATACAGCATGTCCATTCATGCACCGACAGGTCAATTTTCTAATGTGACCATTGGGAATGATGTCGTGATAAGGGATGATGAGTTAAGTTTGACTCCTTCAGGCATCAATCAAGAAGGGGTGCACCAGATCACGAGGTTGCTCTGTTTTCAGCTTTTGGAAGGACCTCACGCGGGTTTCAAGAGTGGCTGCACTGACTTACATTCCCACCGGCAGTGGGTAGGGGTTTGTTTTCTGTCTTGGGTTTTACTGTGGCATGTTTGTGCATAGGTGTCACTATACTTTCTATTTTCCTGTTGAAACTTTTCCTGTTTTCCTGGCTAGGGTGAAGGTGAAGGTGAAGGATCTCGATGTAGTTGTGATTTGTATTTTTCCTGTAGAAGAGGACATTGCACACTTTTCCACATATTTATTAGTCATATGTATTTCTTTTGAGAAGGATCTGTTGAACTCATTTGCCCATTTATTATTAATTATATTGTCTGGGTATTTTGTTATCTAATTGTTTTGAGTTCTAGGTTTTAATCTCCTGTCAAGATAAAAGTTTATCCTTTACTTTACTCTGTTTTTGCTGTGGAAATTGCTTCTTTTGCTGTGCAAAAGCTTTTTAATTTGATGTAACCTGATTGTCAACTCTTGCTATTATTTCCTTAAGCTGTTAGAGTCCTTTTCAGAAAATCCTTTCCTGTGGCATCTCTTGAAGAGCTTCCCTTTTATTTTCCTCTAGTAGCTCCAAAGTTTCAGGTCTTACATTGAGAACTTTGATCTATTTTGAATTGATTGTGTGTGTGTGTGAGAGAGAGAGAGAGAGAGAGAGAGAGAGAGAGAGAGAAAGAGAGCTCTCTAGTTTTAGTGGATACTCAGCACTGCTTATTAAAGAAGCTGCCTCCAACATACTTTTGAAATCTTTGTCCGGAATCACATGGTTGTAACTATATAGGTTTATTTCTGCGTCACCCATGCCATTGATCTAGAAATCTGGTTTTGAGCCAGTGACACTATGGCTCTGTAGTATAATTTGGGATCAGGCACTGTCATACTGCCAGCATTGTCCCTATTGCTCTGAATTGCTTTAGCTCTTCATGGTCTTTTGTACTTACACATGAATCTTAAGATTATTTTGTTCTATTTGTGCAAAGAATGGATTGCATTGAATCTGTACATAATTCATTCATATAGATATTTTTATGATGTTTAATATGCCGATTTATAATCATGGGAGTTCTTTCCATTTTCTAGTGTCTTTGGCTTCTTTGTTCCATGTTTTTCCCATAGAGGTTTTTCACCTTCTTGGTTAAATTTATTCCTAGATTTTTGTTTGTTTTGAGAGAGGGTATCTAGGTCGTCCCGGCTGTCCTGGAGCTCACTATATAGACCTGGCCTGGAACTCAGGGATCCTCCTGCTTCTGTCTCCTGGGTGCTGGGATTAAAGGTATATGCCACTATGTCTAGTATCCTAGATTTTTTTAAAGCTATTGTAAATGAATTTTTCTTTCCTAATTCATTTTTTAGGAAGTTTGCTATTGGTGTATAAGAAACTGGGAGGTCTAATATTAATAGCTAAAACTATAGATACTGAATGGCAACCATCTTGACTTTCATCTTCTGTGTGCCTAGACTATTGCCTGGCAATGATTAGTAAAAGCTCATAAGTTAAATTCTACTGAATTCTTAATGTCAGAAAAGCCATTGAAGTTACTGTTTAGCTTTTTTAACCACATCTTAATCTGCTTTCCAGAGGCTAGATGATTAGTAAATAAAGCTTCAATTTTTTTTTAATTGTTCTGGAAGCTGCAAATTCCAAGATTTAGGAACTGCTTTCACAAGGCTGTTCTTATTCATTGGAAATTTCTGTAGAATCTCAAGGTAGCATTGGCATCATATGGCAGATGCGTGCTCATAAGAGACAGACCCAAACTAGTGTTTATAATAGATCCATTCTCAAGGCATGAATAGATTAGTTCTTGAGGGCTGGATTCTAATGGCTTGATTGTCTCTTAGGGCCTATCTCTTTAACTTCTCAGAATGGGGATTAAACATAAAGAGTTTGGGTGGGATGTTAAAACTGTGAGAGCATGTAGTTTGAACTTGACTAATTTTAGATGGAAGCCATATCAAAGTTTGGGACAGCATATCATAAAACATTCAGGCTGTAATAACAAATTTGTCATAAACAAAGTAACATATAAACAAACTTGCCTCTCATATTTCTGGAAGTAGATTTGATATCTGGTGATGAACTCATTTTTTGGTTCATGGATGGTACCATCTATTGTGTTCTCTTATGGTAGAAGGTGCAAGACAGCTCTCTGGGATCTTTTTTCTAGGACACTAATTGCATTCATGAGTATCTGCTCTAATGACTTGACCACCTTCCAAAGATGTCACCTGCTATGCAGTCACATTGATGATTAGTTTTTCAACATGCTAAATTTACAGGATCAAAAACATTTAAATTATATCAGAGGAAGAGGAAAAGTGAGCGAAGACTACAATGGAAATTTGACTCTGAAAATTTCCACACGTTAAAAAATACTATAGTGCTAATATGTCTTAAGTGGAAATTCTGAATGTTTTCAACACAGGAGTAAGACAACGATGCACATTTTCACATCTATTGAGCATGCAGTGGAAGCCTTAGACAATGCAAGAGGGCAAGGAAAAGAAATAAAAGGCATAGGCAGACATAACATACAGATACACTCACACACACACACACAGAGACAGAGATAGAGAGAGATAGGCAGGTTGTCCTCACTCATAGATGGCACAATTTTCTGTGTAGAAAATTTCAAGAAATTATAAAGTAACCCTTATTACCAAGTTTGCTGGTTGTGAGGCCACCAAACCAAAAGAAAAATGTTATTCCTGTGTTATAATCATGTACAATTATAAATGGAAATGGACAATTTTAGATATATAGGTTAACTCCCAAAAGCAAAAATTGAACACGCAGTTGACTCTAAAAAAATTCCACATGTTAAAACACCATGCAGCTAAGATATCGTTAGCGTTTAGGGAGCATTGGGTTGAACAGCTCAGAACAGGGATGAAAGAAGTTAAGGGCCTGTGAGTAAAAGGAGACCCACACTCTTTCATGGACCAGACGACTCCAAACAAGAGAGGTGTCAGTTCTCCCATAAACCTGATTTACAGGTTTAATACGGTTTTCATCAAAACATCACCAGGACTCTTCTCCGGCAGATCAGATAAGCTGGTCCTAAAATTTATGCCAAAGTCAAAGGAATGAGACCTAAATTACTTTTGGAAACTAGTAAGAAAATTGGGGAAATCATACTGTTATTCTAACATGGTTATTTAAACCAGTGTAACAATAATGGAAGGCCAGACACAGATCAATGAAGCAGAAGAGTGACTCCAGAAATAAACTCACAAAGATGTGTCCAGCTGATTCTTGACAAAGGTGTATTCAAAGGAGAAAGGAATTCTTTTCAATACAGGGTATTGGAATAGCTGGACGTTATGACATTATAGGTCAAAAAGTATATAAAAGCCCTTGACCCAAAAATTATATTTTTTAATAATAATAATAACATATTAAGCCCAAATGGATCACAGATAGAAAGGAAAAGAACACAATGTACACTTTAAAAAAAAAAAACATAGGAGAAAAATGGCCTGCAGTTTGGCAAAGAGACTTAAACACCAAAGCATGATTCTTAAAAAACAAAACAAAACAAAACAAAAATGTTTCACTGTATTTTAAAAAAAACAAACAAACCTTTTCTTTACGAAAGACACAAAAATGAACAAATAAGCGATGACCATAATGATTCTTGCAGGTCACCTGCCTAGTCCATCTGTACTTGTATCCAGAATATATAAAGAGCTTTCAAATGCAATAGCAAGCAGCTACCCAACTTCCAAGTAGAGATACTTCAACAAAGAGTATGTAACAAAGGCAAATGAAGACATGAAAAGATGTTTAGCATCAGATCCACTGGGGAAATGAAAATTCCAATCTTAAGATCCCAGCACATACCTATTAGAATGTCCAAAATAAAACACAAAGCACCAAGTGCCGGAGAGGAAGTGGAGCAACCAGAGCTCCTACACATGGCTAGGCACTTGAGTGGGTTTTTATAAACTTAAAATTGCACGTACTATGCCCCCAAATTCTAGTCTTGGACACAGAACCTAGAAAACTGGTACATACATGCTGACAGACAGTCCTATTCATAACTGTTTAAAGTAGAAAACTACTCCTGTCCTTCAGTGAATGAATAAATAAACAAATTATAGTCTATATCATGCCATCTATGTGCTATGCTCAAAGAGACAAGCCATCCCTGAGAACAAAAGCCACATCCCTGAGGTTTCCTGAGCAACTTTCAGGCAGCTGCAGTAGTCTCCTTTTCCCTAGCAAACGTTTATTGCTTACATAAACTAGGGAGGGACCTTGGGAATCGTGCACATTCTGAGCTTCCTGAATCTCTGTAAATTTTATGGTCTTGCTGGGCCTCATAAATTTCTTTAGCTCCCTGAGTTTTATTACTTATTTATTTACTTATTGTTGTTGGGTCAAGGTTTTCCTGCGTAGCCCAGGCTGTCCTGGAACTCACTCCGTAAACAAAGCTGGCCTCCAATTCAGAGATCTGCCTGCCTCAGCCTCCCAAGTCCTGGTATTAAAGGCGTGCATCACCACTGCCTGGCCAGCTTCTTGAATCCTTCTCTTTCTAGGAGGAAATGTTTTGATTGGGAGAGTATAGCTATCACGAGTAGGTTGAGGCTCTTCAAGCACCCACATATTGAGTTTATAGTAGCTGACATGGCGAGCAGGAGAGCTGGAGAAATGAGAAAGGGCACCATGCCACAGACAGAACTGAGACAATGGAGCAAAGTTGGGGGAGAGCCTGGGGTAAGCCAAGAGGCTTGCATGCTATTCTGTGTTGGAAACCGAAAGGGCTGTGTGTAGACAAGTGACTCAGCCAACTGTTGGCGTCTAGGACAGATGAACAGGAAGTCTGATTTCCTGGAGCCATGGAAAGGATCTGCTATTTCTTGGGCACCGTCTCTGTGGCAGCCATCTGCAGACCTCTCTGTTTGCTTCGAGTCTGCGGTGGAGGAGACCTCAGCCCTTTCCAACTCCAGCCACCTGCCAATGGAGTGTGTGTGTGTGTGTGTGTGTGTGTGTGTGTGTGTCTTCTTTCAGATGAGGGAGCTATCGTCACTCTGCTTGCATTTTCACTCCCAGCATGGGTTTCTACTTTCCCTGCGGAGAAGGACAAATGTGACAGGGGAGACAGAGAAAAGGAAGTTTCTGACTTCTTATCAACATCTAGTGCTCAACCCTACAGGGTCAGGGGTCATTTCTTCCTGACCTGTGACATGATGAAGATACAAGGAGGCCGCCATTTACCTTCCACCTAAAGCTAGGAAATGCAAGTTCGGTAGAGTTTGGGCGCAGTTGTGTGCCTCCGATTTTTACCACATTTGCCAGGTTTCCTGCTCACCTTGGGTCTTCAGCTTCGTCTCTAAGCCTGGTCCTTGCATGCATGTCTGTTAGTCTTAAGGCTGTTTTGAGCTGAGCTGAAATAAAGAGAAGTTGAGTTTCTTCCTGCTCTCAATGGAAAATTCCATTCTGCCATACACTGAGAATATGTCTTTAGGCCTCAAAATTTATACCCAAAATATCTCTATAATTTGAATGGTTTTCTGGGAAGTAGGAAGAAGAGTAAAAGATCTGCGTGTTCTAAGATATGAATAGTGGGCAATATTGACTTAGACTGCAAAGCACTTCGTATGTGCATTTTGTCCTTCAGTTTTCATCTTTCCTGAATAACTTTGATGA
Source organism: Psammomys obesus (assembly GCF_907164565.1). Classification (NCBI taxonomy): domain Eukaryota; kingdom Metazoa; phylum Chordata; class Mammalia; order Rodentia; family Muridae; genus Psammomys; species Psammomys obesus. Next base: position 8,780,103 of record NW_026592510.1, on the reverse strand, counting down.
GGTTTTCAGATGAAAACATCCAAAAGGGAAAAGATTAATGACAAAGCCAAGTGATAGGAATAGAATTAAAAGTCAGATTCTTGAATCCTTTTCCCATTATCTGATCATTTTTATTTGTACCAGGAACTCCAGTATTTCGGAAGTGCTGTTCTGTGTGCTTTTGCTGTTGTCTCCTGTCACTCTTCAATCATAGCAAGCACTGATTAAGCCCTCTTCTGGGCTAGTGACAGGGTTGTACATAGGTCACTCTTTCATTAATGACAAATAATTTTTAGAGCATTTTTTTCCCCAGTGCTTTGCAAGCTAACATTCTTCTTACAGTCATCTTGGATTTTTGTCGGTTGTTTTGATTCACTTTTACACTCTGGAAGTGAAAATGAATCTTAAGCACTCCCCTTGCAGGTTAGGAACCACCATCTGTAATCACACTTTTCTTAAACTCATGAGTCTCCTTTAAGCTGTTAATAAACGCGTCTGGCTTCCATCAGGGTTTCAAACTATTATTTCCAGATGGCGAGGCTTTCAGATCTGATAAGCTCTCATACATCGTACCAAGTGGAACGAAATGCCACAGCTTTTGCAATCATTGTGTTGTTAAGATGATGATGAAAAGGATAAACAAGTTTCCTTATGTTGCTGCGATTCCTCCCACCTCAGGAAAGGCCATAGATTTGTTAAGTAATCAAGACGTGAATGGATCACACTCGGAGTTAGCATCTGCCTTTCTTTTTTCCATTTTGATCAGTTTCCTTCATTTTCATGTGTGTGTGTGAATGTGTGTATGTATCACTTTAATTGGATGTGTTTCACGTAAATTACCACTTATGCATACAGCTCCATAGGTTTCTATGCGTGTAGTTTATTTAGTACAGGCATTGTGAGTATCTAATGTCCTATTTTCAGTCGTGCTCTCGAAAGAAAACCTGTGCCTGTTAACGGTGCCACCTCATGGCAATGAGCGCTCTACCGTCTCTCTCTGTGGCATCTCTGTTCTGGGCATTTAACGTTGATAAGGCCACATAGTAATAGCGTTGTGTGTTTGCCTTCTTTCTTTTTATAAGGTTTCCAGGACTCAGCCAGACTGGAGTGTATGCCGGTTGGTGCTTTATAGCTTCTTCTGGACGAATAGCATCCTCCCCACCCCACCCCCCGCCGCCCCCGTAGAGTACGCCCTACTTTGTTTAGAAGTTGATGGCCGTTCAGATTGCTTTCACTTTTCAGCTGTTATTACTACTATTACTGTGAGCATTTCCTGTGGGAGTCTGTGTGGAAGCATGTCTTCTGTTTTCTGGGCTATGCATCTTATACACCTAGGAGAGGACCCGATGGGTTATATGGTAACTATGATGAACTCTTTAGAAGAACTTCCAGTATTGCACAGGGCCTGTCTCACTCTGTATTCCCACCCACAGTATGGAAGGGTTCCGATTATCCCACATCCTTACACATTTACTAATTTGGGTTTATTGTTGTTGTTTTATTATCACCAATCTAATGAGTGTGAGTGAAGCAGTAGCTTAATTAATCATGTAATCTTTTCGTGTAGCTATCAGTCCTTTCATATCTTATATGGAGAGATAAAAATTTAGAATCTTTGCTTGTCTTAAGGTGGGTTATCTTCTTTAAAAAAAAAAAAAGCAGACAAATCTCTATTGTGTAGAATACAGATATGTATTAAACCCAGCAAATGGTGCTATTCTCTTGCTTGTTTGTCTTCTTCAGTGCCCCTGGCATAAAGCACATTATTACACTGTCTTAAAACTCCACAAGTGTCCAGACAGCGTCCCATCTATGTATTCTTTGAAATTTGCAAGCTGCATGTTCGAGTAGCCACCTCCCAGGTGGTCCTTATACTCCAGTCCGAATTTAAGCTTTAGCACTGGCTCTCCTGTCTGCTGGGGAAAGAACGGGAACTGAGGGGTTGAACTCATCATGAATACCCCATGAGCACTGTGGGCTGCTAGCAGCTTCCATTCCCTTGTGACTGGAGCAGGTGCTGTGTGCCCCAGAGAAATGAGCTTGTGTTTTTATTTTTCGTCTCCCCCCCCCCCACTGCTAAACCTTTATCAGGTACATGACTTGCACATCTGCCTTTGTCGAATCAGTTAAAATTGTAAAACTTTTCACAGAGCGTTTGCTATTCTGCCACCATGGAAAGCCAAGTCCTACCATGTCTTTTTTACCTGTTAATTTTTGGAAGACCAACAGAATTCATGCTTGAAAATAGGAACTGGGGTGAGCAGGAAGATGTGCGTTCGTGGAGGGGTTCATGTGGAGTTCTTGCACCGAGCCTTCCTACCGCCACCTTGAGGAAGGCTGTCTCCCCTCATGGTGGAAGGTGGTTATCAGTGCTGAATATACATGCATGGCAGGAGAGCTTGTGGGTTCCACATCTGGCAAAACCTGGACCTGGTGTGAGTTCCAGCCCCAGGTGTGGTGAGAGCAGAGGAAAAGACTTGTGGACCCAAGATTGCACAGAATGCAATTTTCTGGAGAGCCACTGACAGAAAACAGTTCTGGGCACTGCAGGAAGAGGAGATCCCTGGAAACCGAGTTGTCATGTGACTTCATCCAAGATGAATGGCCCTGAATTGTCTCAAGCTATTATTGGCGAAGTTGGGCCCCTTTCTGGCACAGTAACTCCAGAGCCTGGGGTATCACTCCACATGGCACACCAGATCCCACCATTGGCCTGCAAATTCCATGATCTACTTGTTTTCAGTTGCTGAGCAGTATTCCATTGTGTAGATGTACCACAATTTCTGTATCCATTCCTCAACTGAGGGTCATCTAGGTTGTTTCCGGCTTCTGGCTATTACGAATAAAGCTGCTACAAACATGGCTGAGCAAATGTCCTTATTATATGGTTGATTATATTTTGGTTATATGCCAAGGAATAATATAGCTGGATCTTGAGATAGTACTATTCCCAATTTTCCCACCAGCAGTGGAGGAGGGTTCCCCTTTCTCCACATCCTCTCCAGCATGTGCTGTCACTTGAGTTTTTTATCTTAGCCATTCTGATGGATGTAATGTGAAATCTCGGGGTTGTTTATATTTGCATTTCCCTGATGACTAAGGACGTTGAACATTTCTTTAAGTGTTTCTCTGCCATTTGATATTCCTCTATTGAGAATTCTGTTTAGCCCTGTACCCCATTTTTTAAGTGGATTACTTGATTTGTTGCTTTTTAACTTCTTGAGTTCTTTGCATATTCTGGATATTAGCCCTCTGTCAGATATAGGGTTGGTGAGGATCCTTTCCCAATCTGTAGGCTGATGTTTTGTTCCAACGACAGTGTCCTTTAATGGTGGTGGAGAACTCTGAAAGAAAAACTAATCAGGATGACTCAGGGACATCGTGGTGGTTACAACTCAAGATGGCTGCCAGAAGTCAAACTGGATCTACATAGTTATCAGTTTTAGGCAGGGACAGAGGGAGACATTGTTTCCACTTCGGAATTGCCAGGAAGAATGTTTATAGGACAGTCCTTGTCATATGGACGCGACTGTTGTAGTGTGGCCTGAAGCACGAGATGGCTATCTGTAGTCAACCTTCCTTCATCTAGTCCCTCTGTCACTGTGTCATGCAGACAAGCCTGGAGCCCCACGAGGAGGCACGATGGGGAAGGACAGACTGCACCCTATGAAGGAAGCTGATGGGGGAGGAGTCGAGGGAGCAGATACTACCTTATTTGGGTCTTTTACAGAGGGTCTAGCCAACTTGTTTGCATGTTGACTAAGCCATATTCACAGTTCTCTTGCCTGAAGTCTGGAGCAGGATCCTTATGTTCAGCCAGTGTAGGTTTTTGTCAGTATGGCAAGGATGTCCCTTATGCATGTTCTGGTTAGGTTAGGCTCACATCTCTGCCACTCCTGCCTTGGTCCTACTAAATTTGGATCTGCCTTTTAACAGGATCCCCAGGTGATTTTTGCACACACCAAAGTTTGAGCAATAGACTTTTGGTTGGGTGTGGATGTGTGGGGGGGTGTAGTACCTGGACAGAGGCCAAGGAGGACATCAGGTGTCTTGCTGTATCACTTTCTGCCCTATTCCTTTGAAGCAAAGGTCTCTCACCTTGAACCTGACACTAGGCTGGGAGATGGACCGCTGCATGGGTAGTACAAGCTCATGTGGCCACACCCATCTTTTTATGTGGGCGCTAGCATCTGAACTTAAGTACGCATCGCATGCTTGTGCGTAGATTTATGCTCTGCTCTCCCTCCATCTGTGTGCTGCCTATGGTTCGATCGGTACCTTCTAAATCAGTCCTCTTCATTTTCCATAGCTTCCATGGATTTGGTCTAGTGTACTCTTGGTGCAATCTTAATTCTGACTATAGGCTATTTTAAATGCTGGGTGAGTAAAACTCATCTCGATCAACTGGGATGGAGTTCTCTCCAGTTTGTCCATAGCTCCATAAGAACCCACTCCACTGGTCTACATCGGTGATTGGTCCTACTGACTGGAGCTTCTTGAAGGAAGACGTGTGTATGAGCGATGCTCATATATGTACAGCCATGCCTGGGCCTGAAAGAGATCACAGAATTTAGTTTGGCCATTGAACCACAAAGAAAAATATTTCAGAAGACACCAAAAAGCATATCAAGTGACTCTTCTGTTTCCAACAAGAGCCTGAAAATGTTATGTCAGGAATAGCCAGTGGTATAGAGAGTAATGTCACACTCAATGAATCTCATAGATCTTTTATGTGTCCTACTTTCAATTCTGGATTTTCTTTCTTACGTAAGGGCCAAAAGTAAATGTTTCTCCACTCGATTAATTTTATAGATTAAGTAAATCTTAATTTATATGTAGTCTGTAGTTAATAAATAAAACTTTATGTTTAAGTTTTACATTAAGACTATTTTGAAAAAGAATTCATATGATTTTCATGCTGCCCATTATGTAAGGTACAAATTATACTAGGCACACATATTTAAACATTTATTAAAATCTATGTATGTAACAGTAAATTTATAGCTTAATTAAATTAAGCTATATCACTTAATTAAATTAAGATATACACTGAAGATATCTTACATTCACTTCTCTCAACCCTAGTTCTGTTGCTTTTGAGGTCTGTGGCCATGACACCCGTCATGGCCATAACTGTGTTTGAGGATCTCATGAGAAAGTTTCTGAGGAAAGCACAGCCCACAAAAGCCAGCATCAGTTACCTCTGCATACTGTTGGAGCCAGGTACTTTTGATTCAGTTACATTACTTTTCACTCATTATATATTTTTATGCTACTAATGACTTTCTAAAGTTGACAATCTATTGTACCCATTGTTACAGATGAGGTCCAGGGAGCACATCGTTAGGGATTGAAGTTGGTAGAAGGAAGCAACTATGTTTGAAAGTATTGTCTATTGAGGGGCAGACAAAGAGATGAATCAGAGAAAGATTTGACAGAATGAGTCAGAGATAGTACTCTCATGAAAAGCACAGGAAAAAGAGATGACTTAAGAGAGCAGCACAGATAGTAGAGAAGAAAGAAGACAGACGGTACAGGAAGACAGGCAGACAGAAGAGAGTGCAGTACAAGAAAACAGTAGGGTTCATAGAGCCAGTACAGTTGAGTTTGGGCAGTTCAGTTAGTGGAGTTCAGAGGCAGTTTTCCAGCAGAGCCATTCAGTGAGAAGCTGAGAGAAACCAGGTTGAATCAGTCAGCTTGGATAGGAGTTTGAGCCAGAACAGCTAAATTGAATCAGTCAGCTAGAATTCAGAAAGAGCTGGGAAGGGTGATCTTATTTAGCAGTAAGCCTCAGAGATGACAATTACCTCAGGTGAATAAAAGTTACATTTAAATTTGGTGCCCCATGTGATTGGAGAAGAAGAAAGCCCACCAATGTTGCGAAAAGAAGAGGACTTCTGACAGAAACATCACAGAGAATAGGAGAATACAAGATACAGTTACATTGATAGAATAATGCTCTTGTTCTTAAGGACTTGAAAACAAAACAAAACAAACAAACAAAACAAACAAACAAACAAAAAAAAACTTTGCAAACCGAAGCCAAGATTCCTGTGAAGACCTTGTAGTGGTGGGACCACTCATGTCTTGAGGAGTGAGAAAAATAAGGAAAAGGTATAGATACACTGCAGCATAAGGCAAGGGAGAGAACTGGCCTTGTGTACCCTGTACTATTGCAAGATACTGTGTGTGCATTATCTTGCAATAACGGAAAGGTCCTTCTATGCTTGTCACTAATGTTCACCTCAGAATAGCTCCAGAAGGACAAAAAAAAAAAAAAAAAAAAAAAAAAAGACATTATATTAGTGCCCAGTGTGATAACATGACTCAGTAAGTATTCCGATGACAATTATTTCTCTTTGTCAGTAATACTTAGTGCAAGCTCAAGTTAATTTATGTACCAGTGAACTATTATTATAAATGTAGTAACCTATTAACAACTGTTGCAGGTATGGGCACGCATGTGTTTAGAATCTGTTTTCGTCAAATCCTTTCAAAGGAATGCTGTTTGGTTCCTAAGTGTGCGCCCAATGCGATTCAGCTTCTACCCTGGGTTAGTTTTGTAACTGTGCAAAGTAGAAGCCCCTGAAATTGGAAGAGAAGGAACAGTAGGCTGAAATGATGCTAGCTGCATCCCCTACCCCATTTTTGTTGTTCTTTTTGCTTCATTGCTTGTCCAGAAAATGGATCATGAGGAAGTGGCATTCCCTGCATCTTCTCTTTCAAACTTAAGTCTTCGAATTTAAGAATCCTTAACTGAGGTCTTGATTGGTTTCTCCTGTGTTTCTTCCCTGTGTAATGTGGGGGTGTGTGTGTGGGTGTGTATGTGTGTGTAAGAGTTGGACAAGGCATGGGAAGGTTTCTTTACAACTGACGTTCTGGGATCCTATTTTAAATGGAGGAAATCAAGGCTTGGGTGAATTCCCAGGCTCCTGGGCAGTAGAAGGGCTCTTTGGAGTCAGAGTATCCAACTGTTGCCCCAACCTAAGGGAGCAGTTACATTAAAGATGTTAAATTTTAGTTCACAGTTGCTGGGGCTAGAATTTGAGCTTGTTTAAGAACTACAAGCATTCTTTCTAATCTACCTTTGGACCTGTGTAGGGGTTGCCTTGCAGATGTTTGGGAAGGAAACTCCAGAGTGATGTCTGAGTCCATTTCTGGGGCAGTATGTATCTGGTTAACTATTTCATCTTTGAGGATTGCTGTTGGCCTGGCTGAAGGTCTCTCTCACTAGAGAGGTCGTTGCTCTTCCCCCTCCTTTGTTGGGAAAGCGTCTCTCCCAGTTGAGCTTGGCTGTAACACCGGCAGGTTGGAAGTTCTTCACAGTATCCTTGGCATTGGAGACTTTGTATACCTTCACCCCAGCCCAAGGTTCCTGATACTTAATGTGGACACTCGTGGGCATGGAAACGGTAAATAAGAAACAAGCCAAACATCACAAACAAGATAGGCAACACTTCATTGCAGCTACTGTTCTTTAGCAGCTGGGAGCCAGGGCTGATGAGAGAGTTGGTCAGGTTGCTCAGTAAACAGAGGAAGAGGCAAGCATTTCATTCGAATGTGTGAGTCTGGGACTTTCTGTTACTTATGGACATGAGTTCAGAACACACCTTCCTTCTCATTCACTAACACCCTAGCCTTGTATTTCGTAGATTCTCAGGCTGCAGTTGTCCCAGGAATTGCTGAGTTCTCCTTCCAGCTGGCACCGTTGCCCTGAACAGACATCCATGGTTACTGTAGGCCTTGTGAAGCACTTGCTTTGCTGCTGTTCTCCTGAGTCTGATGTTTCCAAATTTTCTGGTCACCAAAATACAGCATACCCACTCTCAAGTTATACCTTTTAACTGAGATTACTCTCCAGCCCCTTTTAGGTCAGGATGCCAAGATCACAGCTGTGAACCTCTGACTGCTCCCTCAGAACTTGGTTGACATTTCTGTTATTTGCAAAGAAAGAGGAACTATTAGGGTGCTATGGCATTCAACTTCAAACAAGCTTGATAGAAATCATAATTACCAAATATAACGCTGTACTTACTAGTCATTCATTACTTTCAACTATTTTCAGCTATTCCATATAGCAGCTCTTCGTTTCTCCCATAAAAACCCATATCTGACCAAAGACTGAGAAAGAAAAAGTGCAGGGTTTTTTTTTTTTTGTTTTGTTTTTTTTTGTTGTTGTTGTTGTTGTTTTTGTTTTTCTGTCTTGCCTGCAGTCATCTGGGGCAGAGATAATTGCGGACATAGGCCTTCACTGTTAATGCAAATGTGAAGGTTAAGCATGGAGGGAGTGCTTGCTCCTCCACACAGCACTTTTGTGGCTGCTGTTGTTATTGGTTTCGACAATAGAAACCTTTATTTTTATACGCCAAGATTCCTTTTACATACACAAAAGCCCCAAATTTACCTGAAGCAAATTGTTGATATTCTACGAAACAGCTGAATACAGGCAATTCACAAAGCAAGAAGTGAGGGTACCATGCCTTTTAAATTTATTTAAAATGTTTTGGTGTCTTAACTATTCATGAGCCTCCAACAGTAAGTTTTAACGTATGGACTATATTGATTGTATTGATAATCCAGTTCTGTTTTGTAGCCACGATTTGGGAGATAGGCAGAATTTGCAGAAGAATAAACTGTAGCTAAGGCTAGGGTTCTTCAAAATCCATCTTGCAATATTCATCCACTGGGGCTAGAGATGGGTGAAGGATGGGAACCCACATTTTAGTGAAGATTCTATTGTTCCTTATCATTCAGTTCCCTTTTCGTTGCCCTGTGGTGACTAACCATACCCAAATGACTCCGGGTTTTCCTAAGCTGCTTGAGTTTGTGAATTTGCATTTTCAGTGATCTCCTTTTTAAGCCTTCCTGTGATTTAGTCATTTTTTTTTCTTCTTTCAACTAACATGTCACTCATCAGGGTGACTCAGGAAAAAATAGATGAGAGTCACCCAACCCATGAATTTCTTGATTTTGAAACAGGTGTGTGTGTTGAGGGGAAGGTAAGGCAGAGCAGTTAGACGTTACTTGAAGTATTTGGAACAAGATAATAAGAAAATCTTAATATTTTATGAATGTTAGAGATCAAAGTCGTTGTTAAATCAGGCCTCCACACAGCGTGTGGTTTTCACATAGACATCTTAAGGCAAGATTTCAGAGAATCTATAACATCTCTTGTTTTGTTTTGTTTTGTTTTTTCCTTCTCTTAAAAGTTATAATTTATAACTAACCTATGATTTATTTCTGGAGTTTTCCATGCAATATTTTAAGACTTGAGCTTCATGTGGTTTACTGAAACTTTAGCAGACAAGGGGCCTAGGGCTGCTGGACATGCATAAAATCCTTGGATTAATGAGAATCACGAGGGGCCTTCCTAGCCAGAAGATGCATTTGGTTGCCAGGGGAACCAAGCAACCTTGTGATCCAAGGCATTCATTCCTAGGGAGGGGGAAAGAGTTGGTAAACCAATAGTCAATGATATAATCAATCATGCCTGCATAATGAAGCTTTCATAAAGAGCTGAGGTTTTAACACTTTCAGATAAATGAACCAATTGAGTTTTGGGAAAGAATGTGCCACAGGGCAGGGAAGTTCTGTACTCTTCTGACCTTCACAGGACTGTACATCATGTCCCCTGGCCATTTAACCCTTAACATTTGCTTCAGTTTTGGAATCTGTTTTGGCGGAAGAACTGAACCCAAAGAGAGGGGCACAGGAAACACTGCCTGTGCTTGTGGTTGGCACCTAAAGTAGCGCAGCTTTGCATTTAACCCGGCGGATCTGAAAATTTCTTAATAACGACCATGCCCTTGTGTGACTATAATTACAAAGCTCAAAACTTAAGGAGATCAGGATCAGAAACTTCATAAGAGGACTCTTGAGGCTGGGGAGACGGTCCAGAAGTAAAGGCATTTATTGCTTTTTCAGAAGACCTGAGTTCAGTTCTCCGAGTACACAAGGGGCAGCTCAGAACAGCCTGTAAGTCCAGCTCCGGGGATCTGGTGTCCTCTTCTGGCCTCTGTAGACACTGCACTCATGTGTAATGCCCCACACACATGCACGTGAGCATGCACACGCACACACACACACACACACACACACACACACACATAATTAAAAACAAAACTATAATATTTAAACAAATATACCTGTTGCAGTCTAAGAAGAGCTGCATAAACCAGTCAGACTCCGGTCTCAGTCAGATATGAATGGTTTCTTGAGTGAATGTACACCCAAGATTGCAATCAGGGACACAGTGGACTCAGGAGCCAAACTGTGACCTCGACCTGTTCTTAGGGCAGTCTCTTTATAGGAAAAGCAAGTGCAGAAGATGGGGCAGTAATATACTGTAATTCATTTTGGCCAACTAGACAATGAATTATCAGCTAACCTTTAAGCTGATTGATCCCAAGGGTAAGTGAGGTGGTGGTTAGGGTCTTCCAGAGCACAACCAGAACACAGCCAAGTGCAGAGAAAACATAGAGCAACCAGAGAGTAGCCAAGGATGGAGATAACAGAGCACGAGTTATGACACCACTGAGTCACAGGAAAACATAACAGACCGCTCCAGCAGGGTCTGTTAAGTGTCAGTGATGAATAACTACTTCTAGGAAGCAAGTTAACTTTTTAACTTAATTTCACCTTATAGACAAAATGGAAGCTGAATGTAAAAATGGCTACAACTGTGTCCGTTGCTACAAAGACCAGGCCTCAACAATACTCTTGATTTGATAGATTTAGGCATGTCATGACTTAGAAATAGCTGGAATAATGAAAAGCACTAGACAACATCAGTGCTCCAAAATGTGATGCCTGTCAAAGTAACAGTAAATTCGTTAGACTTGGTACTGTACACCTGTAGTCTCAAAACTACGGCAGCAAGACTGCATGGTGGAAACCACCTGGAATGCATTAGAGAGACTGTCTGAAAACAAAGCGAAAGGTTTTTTCCCATTAAAATCAAAAGAGCTGCATAAGCAGAGATGAATTTTCAGTAAAAAAAAAAAATTATCTTTTAAAAGATTTATTTATTTATTTACTCGTGTGTGTGCATGCAGGTGTCTGAGGAAGTGAGGGGAAGTTGGATCTCTTGGAACTGGAGTTACAGGCGGTGGTGAGACACTCCCATGTGGGTGCGGAGAACTGATCCTGGGTCCTCTGCAAGAGCAGCAAGTGTTCTTAGCCACTGAGCCATCTCTCCAGCCCCCCAAATTTATTTTTTAAAAGGACTTATGAGAAAAAAAAAATACACGTCAACTATAAAATAGGTAGCTGGTGTCTGCTTTGGACGGAGGATAAGGTGACCTGTGAAAAGAGTTCTCGTGGGTTGCAAAAGAGGATGACTTTGGGGACTGTGGGTCTTAGAGAATTTACTGAGCATGCAAGAAACCTGGACGTGCTATTCAATGCTCCAAAGGGAAAGGATGGAGAGAGGAAGAGAGGCAAGGTGGATAAGAAGTTAATGACGCTGACACTTCTTAGGTGAAGTGTCGTTACACCGGATATAACTGATGAGGAGGAAATAAAAACAGAATCTTCCGAGTGAAGAATATTATTTTTTATGTGTGCTTCCTAGTCACTATCTCTTGGATTTTGTAAGTCTAAACTTTGTAGACTTGGGAGAGATGGTCTAAGCAGCTTTTCTTGCCATTGAAATTTGCATTGTGTCAAATTATATGCAAGAGAGCTAAAAATGTCTCCTCTTTCTTCCCTGTTTTTTTTCTTAGGAATTGCCATAGGACTCTTGGTTCGAGGACACAGTGAGCTCTCAACTCTGGATAAATTCTACTTTGCGTTTCCTGGAGAAATTCTAATGAGGATGCTGAAGCTTGTCATTTTGCCATTGATTATATCCAGCATGATCACAGGTACCTTGTGTTCCCTGATTACTTAAGCAGTGCGTGAGAACCTGGGTTGTTCTTTACTGACTACGGAAAAATTAAAATGCACTAAGTGCATCATATAGGCGTGTGTGCACACGCACGTGCACAGAGCCCTTGTTTGAAAAGCAGAGTCCCTTGACTTGGAATGTGGTGGGATGCTCAGAATGGTATTGCTCTCTTGTCTCACTGTCTCTTTGACACTGATGATCAAAACAGTGGTTAACAAATGAAGCTCAAGCCTTTGTCTGTCCAACATGTGATATCTGTGAGCAAGATGCTGTTTTTAAACATACTTTGAATAAAACTCTACCTAGGGCACAGAATGGGGAAATGCATATTTGGCCAGGGAAATGCCAGCTTGTGGCTTCAGGAAAAATGCTGTTGTCCGTTTTGATCATATTTTCAGTAGCTAGCTCCTTTGGTTTCCAGTTCCAGCTCTCCTGCCCACTAACCTGGGCAGCTGCCCGGAGGGTGCTTCTCTTCCTGGCTTCTCACCCACTTCCACTCCTCCCCAGAGTTCAACATTAGTTAGGAACCTACCTGCCTTGCAAGCCTGCCATGGTGTCAGCAGCCAAGAGCTGTGGGAAAAGTTTCACTGGAGTTCGCGTCCTCGTCTAGGAGACTGGCACTTTGAAATCTTCACTTGGAAGATTTCTTCAATCTTCACTTGCATATGGAAACGGTTTTTCTCTTTCAGATAATTATATTTCAGAGTTCTTTCAAAGAGCAACGAACATGCTTTTGTAGAGATTAAGTTGGTTTGTTGTTATTATTTTTAATGCCATGTGTCTGGAGCTGGAATGTTGCTGTGTGCCCTCTGTGCCGCTTACACTGACTTGAATTCTGGCACCTGGTAAAATGTAGCATGATGTCTCTCACTAGCGTTATGGGCTTGAAAAGGCAAGGTTTATGTAACTATGCAATTAGGAGCCTTGACGTGTCCTCCTTCCAGAACTCTCTTCTACACTGTTATGGCAAAGCCTCGGTCTGTTGAGTCCTGACATTTTAGATGGGGGAGAGGGGGTTGCTGTCTTCATCAATTGCATTTTCTGAAAAGCTATCTCATTTGCCTAGTCCCAAGTGCCAAATTCCAGTCAGACCAGAGCTCCATGGGACCATTTTTCTTAAGTGCTCTTGGTGTTCTTGGCTTATTAGAAACCTAAAGAGAATATTTAATTATTTTTGTGTATATATTTAATATGTTTAAAAATTACCAGTTTCTTTTTTGTTTTTTAAAATTTTTAATGTATTTATTTATTTTATTAATTACAGTTTATTCACTTTTCCTCCCTCGTCCCCTCCCAATTCCACCTGCCCTCCCTCTTCTCCTCCTATGCCTGACCCCAGTCCACTGATAGGGGAGGTCCTCCTCCCCTTCCATCTGACCCTAGCCTATCAAGTCTCATCAGGACTGGCTGCTTTGTCTTCTGTGGCCTGGCCAGGCTACTTCCCCCTCAGGGAGGTGATCAAAGAGCAGGCCACTGAGTTCATGTCAGGGACAGTTCCTGTTCCTATTACTAGGGAACCCACTTAGAAACTGAGCTACCAGGGGCTACATCTGTGCAGGGGTTCTAGGTTATCTCTATAAATGGTCCTTGGCTGGAGTATCGGTCTCAGAAAAAAACCCTGGGCCCAGATTTTTTTCTCTCTCTCTTTGTGGAGCTCCTGCCCCCTCCAGGTCTTTCTATCTCCCCTTCTTTCATAAGATTCTTTGCACTCTGCCTAAAGTTTGGCTATGAGTCTCAGCATCTGCTTTGATACCCTGCAGGGTAGAGTCTTTCAGAGGCCCTCTGTGGTAGGCTCCTGTTCTGTTCCCTGTTTTCTCCATCTTCTGGGGTTTGTCCTGTTTGCCTTTCTGAATGAGGATTGATCATCTTACCCAGGATCCTCCTCCTTGTTTAGCTTCTTTAGGTGTACAGATTTTAGTATGTTTATCCTATCTTATAGGTCTAATATCCACTTATAAGTGAGTATATACCATGTGTGTCTTTCCGCTTCTGGGATACCTCACTCAGGATGATCTTTTCTAGGTCCCACCATTTACATGAAGCCAAAGCGGTAGTGGTGGTTAGAACAGAAGAGCCATCATTTGTCTCACATAATGTTTGCTTATTTAAATTGTTGAAAGCATTTAAAGTTTGGAAGATTTCTTCTAAATACCCAGATTTCTGGCATTTAAATAAAATCAAATCTGTAAACACTGGGCCCGTGTTTTGCCACATCAATAGTGTCCTGGAGCAAGGGACAGCCTTTCAGTTTAGCTGGTGCAAATGAATTGAGGACACCAAAGTCACCTTTTCTCCCTATTCTGTGACTTTCTCTTTACTGCCTCGCCCTTGTAAGCACTGCAGTTATAACTTAGAATTTTCTCCCTTTCGAAGTTTCTTAAACCAGTTCTTGTGCTCTTTTAGACAATATGAAGTCTTGGGCATCTCTCTCTCAAGAAAAATATTCACATTTGTACATCTATAGAATATTTTATATGCTTCTATACAAAACTTATAAGCCATGTAACATGGTTTGATTATTCTGGTTTATGGGAAAAGTAAAAAAATAATAATAATAATTAATTCAGAATAGACAGCAAAACCAGAATTCATATAGGAAGCCAAAGTTTAGAAGAAAAGGTAAAACTCTATGTATGAATTACCTCAATAATAGTGTCTGTATTGTTCTTGGCAGTCAATGGGTCATCAGATATTTGCAGGCTGGAAATGTTTTTGTGTAGCTTGGTCTTACAAATTATGTAGGGGAGTAATTTACAGCTCTTGGAGGCCATCAGTTGCCCAACCCCGCCCCAACAGAGCCGAGAGCTCTGCCCTGTATCTCTCCATGTTCCCATCACCACCCCCCAGGAGCTAGGGCAAACACGCTCCTCAGTCTTTTGATGTGAAACGATGAAATGTCAAAGATTTGAGGGACATCAGGGAAAGCAGGGCTGGCAGGGTGATGCCACATTTATGTTTCTAGTTGTTTGGTAAGTGGAGGAGAGTGTTAGCAGGAAAGTGGGGGCTTATTTATACCTTTTCTGTTACCGCATTAACTTAGACGCATTCTGGAAGGTAACAGAGATCATGTTCTGACATTTCCATCTATCCAGTGGTTCTTGACAGACTTTATCATAAAGCAGTATATTCACAGAGACCCTTTCCAAGACTCAGGTGTGGAATGCTCATGATAGGGCTGTCCGAATGATGATAAACAGTGTGAATGTATGTTGCTCAGGTGAGTTAGCACACGGTGACTGTTAAAGGCCTGCTAGGATACATACGAAATGGCCTATGAGAAAGTTCCCAGTGTAGCACAGAACAAAAGAAGAAAACAAATGACATAGCACAAAAGACATTGGGACAGCCTGGGCTTCATTATATTGTATTTGCATTTTTAAAAGTTGGCCCCAAACTGCACAATTAACAGCCTTTCTGTGAGGATAGAAATAAAATATGATCCATGTGCTTTCTCCACATTTTTGAGGTGAACATGTGCTATTTTTGTTACGAAGTTTCTTTGGTTTTTTTTTTTTTGCATTTTCTTTCCTGTAAGAAGGAAATCGGAGAGTGGATGTGTTCTCTGTGTGTTTCAGACTTTGCCCCTGCTGTCCCCTTGCTTCCTTCCATTCCCCAGGTCTTTTCCCTGCCAGTCATGCCATCCTGACCCTAGCATGCCAATGGAAAGCTCTGCAGTCATCTTTGCCTCTGCACCCAAAGTATGGGTTATTCCATTACAAAATCTTTTTTTCTGGAGCAATAGCCTAATCCATTCATGGTGTGTGTGTGTGTGTGTGTGTGTGTGTGTGTGTGTGTGTGTGTGTGTGT
>NW_026592510.1:8736387-8764420 GCF_907164565.1 Psammomys obesus | reverse complement strand
TGTGTGTGTGTGTGTGTGTGTGTGTGTGTGTGTGTGTGTGTGTGTGTAGACGACAGGAGGAAGGGTCAGGGAAGCTGGGGACTGGGGGTAGGGTATAGGGAATAGGTAGAGACAGAAGAACTTCTAAATCTCAAACCCAAGACTAATAGACTAAGTCTTCAGGACAAACAACAAAACAAAAATTAATCAGCCGTCAAAGTCTCTTGTTAAAGAAAAACGTGTATTTTACAGTTGTAATTTTTTTTTAACATCAGCACATTCTTGGTGATGTGTAGTTAGAAAATTGTGTTTATCAGGGAAATTTGAATTCAGACTTGATATTAAATGGTATGGGGTGATTGTTAATCATTTAGTCAAGAAGTGATAATGATATACAGATATGTAAACAAAATGCTCTTATTTTCTAAAGGTATATGGGACTGTGTAGAGATGAACTGACACCTCAAATTTGCTTTAAATGGAAGGAGAGGCAGGGTATAGTGACAGCATTCTCAAAAACTAGGCATCATAGAAAGCCAGAAGCCTCAGCATGATGTATGTCCTGAAGAAAAAGTACCTTCCTGCCATAGTGATGATTTGTGCTTATGCCCTCTGAAAGTTCCAGTTTCTAAACTAAGTTCTGTCAAACCAACAGAAAACTTGTAGGAGAAATGATAGACCTGCCTGACAACTGTGGCCCCGGGAGAACTCAGGAACAGGTCTCCATGGCCCACAGGTTTATATCTGGGTCATGTTTCTTCAATACATTAAGTCTGGTGGTTGGAGCCTCCCACTACCAGCATGAGAAAATTTCAGCCCTTCCCATCCCACTCTGGCATTCCGGGGCACAGCTTCCTGGATGCTCTTAGCCGCCACCCAGGGGTAGCTGTGCTCTGTTAGGCTCAGCTATGAATGACACACACCTCTGATCCTGACAAGGTTTCCCTCACTCCTCCATCTAATCAAGGGGCTCAACAGTTCTCCATTAAGCGGTTGAGGACAGAGCATTGCCGAAGACTTAGGAAGCAGCTGACACACCAGTATCCAGACACTCCCAGAAAGGGCTCTTCAAGGGCTAAGCAGTGCTCAGGTTCAAAGGGCAGCCCTTCCGTTTAGCCAGCCTGCCTCCAAGATGGCGAGGAAGCTTCTGCCCCATGTGAAAGAATTCCAACACGGCACATCTCGGGCCCAACACCCAGCATCTGATTCTAATAAGGAAAGGCTGCCTCACCACGTGGACTTCCTGTCCCAGGAAGTGTGTCTTCCTCCTGTAACACGTGCCATTGGAGACCATCTACCTTAGAGAAGTCTTCCTTTGCCACCTTGAAGGGTTGGTCTTTGCTTGTGAGCCCAACCAAAATACTTAACCCTAGTACCTGCTAGGTTGTTGTCTATCCATTGACCCTGGTCTGGACATTCTCCAGGGTCTACTGGCTGGAGGGTCAATCAGATTCATGTTGGCTTCTGTGCATTTTTCTTCCTCCAAATGAGGGAGAAGCTCATTCCTAACCATTTCCTGAAAGTGCTGGCAGCACACAAGGAGATGCATGGTGAGTCAAGAAATGTCCCCCGTGAATGGCTCAGGGCATCCCAAGTTTATGCCAAGCCGAGAAAACATCCTTTATCCCCCCGCCCCTGTTTCTCTCCCAGGCCACTGTGTGTGAATCCTGGGACTGAATCCATTTCCTGAACAGGACACATCACCAAACATCATTGCAAACTGTTTCCCCTTCATTTATCCGCAAGCGGCAGCACCAGGATGGTGCTGCAGAGTTGAAGGGATGGAGGAGAACAAAAAGAAACATGTTGAAGAAACTGAAGAACCTCACTTTTTACATGGACCTTCTTTACATTTACATTCTTGTAAAGCACCGTGCTATTTTGCCTAGTGAAGGCATTTTTTGTTATGTACAAGCTTTATTATTTAAAAAAAAAAAAAAAACCTTAAAAATGAAAAAGCAGGGACTTAAGAGATGACTCAGAGGTTAAGAACACTGGCTGTTCTTCCAAAGGTCCTGAGTTCAATTCTCAGCAACCACAAGGTGGTTCATAACCATCTATAATGAGATCTGGTGCCCTCTTCTGGCCTGCTGGCTCACATGCAGGCAGAATAGGGTATAAATAATAAATAAACAAATCTTTTTTAAAAAATGAAAAAGAAAAAAAAAAAAAGAGTATCACACACAGCAACTAACCTGACCCCAGAGCCTATGCTCTTTTAAGGCTATCCACATTCACCTTCTCATGGTCTGCTGTGGGCTGGAAACCGTCTCACACCCATTTGAAAGAATCGTGTCAGGAACCTCTCTCGGACAGTGTTTGTTCAGTTTTGGGCTGAGAATTTGTATTAACCTAACTGCATGAAAACTGACAAGAAAACAAACACACAAGCAGGTGAATTCCAGCCACCCCTGTTCATGGAACCAAGGACTTCGATAGTGAGGCGTGGGTGTTTCATGGTGGCAAGAAGACTTGAAGATGCATGTCCCACTTCGCTGTACAGCTCGGTACTCGCCAGTAGCCACTGGCTGTAAACACAGGTGGCTGAGAGCTTGATTGTGAACCTATCGAGAAGAAAACAAGCATGTGTGTGGTTTCCTGGAACTTCAGCAGTTTATTATTACACTTGGCTTTTGTATGAAATCCCCATTTCAAGATGGTTTAGAGACTGAAAGAAAGCCCTGTGCTGGAGAAGGCAAGGATGTAGCCCAACTCAATGAAGTCCATGAGTAACATTCCAGAACCAGGGAATGTGATTTGAATGTCCCCTTTCCCCTCCCCCAGCCTTGTTTGGGAACTTGGAAATGAGCCTGTACAGCTTTATAAAGATGACTTAAACATCTCCCAGAGATCATCAGTGACACATCTTTGAAGCCAGAGGAGTCACTATATTAATCTGAGTCCTATAATGCTTTCCACACAAGGGACACATCCTGTAAATCATAGCCTTCCCATGAATGTGCTGCTTGCACAGCAACAAAACGAAAAGTGGCAGATAAGTGACCCCACTTCAGTCTCTTCCTAAGACACTGAGCTACAGAGCATCTGTCTCATATGAGCAGGCCTTCTTCTGGAGCTGGAACTTTCAAAGCTCCATTTGATGGTAAGAAACTCCCTCAAAGGAGAGTGAAATACTAAATATTAGGGACCCTCCAGTGTTCTAAAATATGGACCTAGGAGGCCATTTAATTCTTTCTGTCTTTAGTGAGCCAGACTCTGCGGCATATCCACAATAAAGTTAAGGGTTATCCTAATGAGGAAGGATATTGTAATGCTCTATGGGAATAAGGCAGTAGAGGCAACACAAGAAGGGATTTTGAAGGAAGGGTGGAAATCAAGAGAGAAGAGAAGGGAGGTCCATACAGAAGGGAATGAGAGAAACTCTAGCATGTCAGGATAGAAGAAAGACTTCAGTCAGCTCTTGAGAAGCGTGGGAAAGCGAGGAGTAAGGTGGGAAAACACATGTAAGACTTCATTTAATTCACGAAGGGCTCCGACAAGCTTGCGGAGACAGGAGAGTTACAGCAGTGACTTCCACCTGTGTAGTCGTCTGCAAATGGACAGCTTGAGCAAGCTCCTGGTCAGGAGGGATCCATCGCAGATAATCAGGACAGGCAGACCTGGGAGCACCTTGCCTGGCTTTCAACATGGATTCTGTCATTCACTAACCATGAAACCTTAGATACATCATCGCTTGTGCTCAACTGTAAGAACTGTGTCCTGGTGCCTTCTGTCAACTGTCAGAGGTTTCTAGAAGGTCCCTGAACTAGCGTCAGAAGTTACAATGGTAAATATTAGTATTCAGTTAAACACACACAGTTAAACACACGTGAAGTCATGAAAGGTGTCATTCGGGAAATGCAACCAATATTAAAAGACTCTGCCTACAGATTGTTAAGAATCACCAGCATAGAAGGAGTTGTGGCCAGAAGTCTTAGCTACCAAGTGTATAGAATTAGGAGCTGCAAAGGGGGAAAATACGGTTATGTTGGCATCAAAGGTTACTTTTGTGCCTGCTTTAGTTCCCATATGATGACATGGAGACCTATTACATTTATTATTAAGCTTCAAGCACCATAACTGGACAGATACCCATCTATTCTAACCTGAATATGCTAGCTTTGCCTACTTACCAGCCATGTGCCCTGTTACCTGTCTTCTAGTCTCTCCCTGACCTCTCCTGCTCCATTTTTGTCTTCATGGCGACTCCTCCTCATGGCCACCTCCTGATGATGACCTTCTCCACTCCCCTCTCTCTCTCCCTCTCTACCTGGGATTCCCCAGCTAGGAACAGAAGTCCCGCCTATTGTCTCCTCTGCCCAGTCATAGGCTATTCAGCTCCTTTATTTACCAACCAGAAATAATTGGGGAGTAATTGTTATACAGCATTGAGGCAGGAGATTTCTCAATAGCAATGACAGTACCAGTTAGCATTTAGCTCACTGCTCGTTCAGCAATTAATAATCAAATACACAGAGACACACCTCAATACACTGTGAATGTAGGTCACCTAGATAGCATTATGAAATAAAAATCATCTCACTGAGCTGTGTGCTAGCCATTGCTGTAAATGGAGAGAATAGTTGAGTTCCTCAGGTCCTCTATACCGGTGGTTCTCAACTTTCCTAATGATACAACCCTTTAATACAGTTCCTCATGTTATGATGACACAACCATAAAACTGTCGTTGCTACTTCATAACTGTAATTTAGCTACTGTTATGAATTGTAACATAAATATCTGTTTTTCAGCGGTCTTAGGCAACCCCTGTGAAAGGGTTAGTCAACCCCCAAAGGGGTTACACCCCACAGGCTGAGCACCCTGCCTGTGTACTGTGTTGAATGCATTCATTGAGTGAGAAGCCTCATTAAGAGCTCATTAAGAGCTGGTGTGTGATTCTGAACAACCAGCCCCAACCACCAATGCCATTATATTCTGTGATACGGAAAAAACGCAAACAGCACCGACCTAAAGAGCCATCCTTTCATCAAGGATGGCTGGCCAACAAGCTCCCAGGGTGCACCTGTCTCCTCTACATTCTGGGTTCTGGGTTGTAGACTTGTGCCACCATATCCCACTTTTCTTGTGGGTGCTGATAATCCAAACTCCAGGCCCCATGCTTACCTAGCAAGCCTGCTGGCCGCTGAACCATCTCCCTGGCGCCACTCTGTTTTTTGACAGGCTTTGAGGCATTGAAGGTAGACCAGAAGGCGGGGGCTACAGAATGACTTTAATGCCATCTGAGGACAAGTTTATTTTGTTACCTTCACAGAATAGTGTAGTTATGACACAGCCCTTTTTAAGGGAGTTCTTTGTGTGAGCGTCTTTAAGAAATATAGACGCCACAGGTGAAGCGTGCATACGAACAAAAACTATGTTCTACGTAACCTCCTCTGCCTTTGCCCTTTTTCCAGCCCAGAAGTATCTGTCTTGACAGCTATGACCTCCGGTGCCCTAGATTAAACAAATGTGATCCTATCCAGGCTTGTTTTCCCTAGAGAATTAAAAAACAACAACAACACAGCTTTAAAAATGGTAACACGTTTGTTTACTCCCTGTTGCAACCCTAAGAAGTAGTGAAGTAGGCGGGGCTTACCTCCAGCTGCAGAGATGAGGAAACCGGAGGTTGGAACAAGATCACATAAATCACAGGGCAGCACCTGGGACTGACGAATTCCGTTCTAGAACATTCTGCTCCCCGGAAGGCAGGGGTAGACGACCACGCGTAAATGTGTTAATAATCTTTCTCACACATATTATACTGGAGGGGGGGAACCTTGTGGGGTTTCTAGTCTAGTGGAAAAAGCACGTGTTAAGGAGTCCATTGATTTTTATTTTTGAGTGAAACACAATGGGGATGGATGCCAAGCATGGTCACGTGGTACCCAGGGAAAGACCCCGAGGAAAGCACTTAAAAGCCAGATGAGGAGCTGGGGAAAAGCAGGTGGGGAGGCAGGGTATGAGGGAAGGCTGTGAGGAGTTCGGTATGATGGAGAGGCTGAGGGAGGGAGGCGCAGAGTCAGTGAGGTACACATGCAGGCTGGAGACATGTCTGTGGGGGCCTCCTCTCCCGGGGGAAGGATCTGCTATTTTATCTTCGGTGCTGCTGGAGGATTATACTGGACTGTGAGTTTTTTAACGTTTTAAACGACGCATTAAAGACTGTGCAGTGGAGGAGGGAGGGAGGAGGGATGGATGTGAGTGTGCTTCTCGAGGGTGTTTTGTGGCTCGTTGAGGCCACAGTGGTAGACACCAGCTCCCATCTCACAGGCTGAGAGAGCCAAGGTTGTTCAGGTTGCTCCTTGCTCTCAGCTTAAAGGAGAAAGGTGTCTTTAAAGAACACTGCGTACATGAGTGAATCGAGTTTGGCAACAAAACCCATGCTTATTGCTCTTTGCGCAACTGGGCTCTGTCCTGGTGGCGGAGCTAGAATCACCCACATAGTGGGTTGACTCCTGTGTAACCCTGAGCTTGGATGCTGCATCCATTCAGAACCCCTTAGTGCTAGCAAATGCCTGACTACGGTGACAGAGTTAATCTTGACACCTTGACCACAAGGTACAAAGACCGTCAGGACAACTCCATTCTCAGGTGGGTGGCAGCTTCGTCAGAGCCCTCTGAGGAGTCTCTTGTCCTCGGGATGTTTATTTTTAAAGCCTGCTATTGTCCCCCCCCCCCACACACACACTTCCTTTGTAGTGTTCTTATTAAAAAAAAAGCTCAGATGATTATTCCCCTGGCCGGGTGCCAACATCCCGGCTCACTCCTTTCAGCTTCCTGCTGAGGTAAATAAAGAAAATGTCTTTTTCCTAAAATAAAGAGCCAGCAGGTGCCCTTAACTTCTGAGGACAACCTTGAGTTTCTAGCTCTGTTTTATAGGCCACAGCCTCCACTGTCCCTGGCCAGGAAGGGCCATCCTGCCCTAGGCAGTTTCTTCTATCCAGTTCCATCATGTCTGTCCTGGTGTTCTTTGCTGGTGACACCTCCGGCTCCTGTGAGGACTTTGTCCCAGGATTTCACGGAGCATCTCGTTATTAAATGGCATGGAGAACTTTCTAACCTGCCACAGCTCTTGGTAGCCTGTCTAAACTATAACAAACAGATAAATTTCATGGAAGTAGGAATTGCGAAACGAATGTCTGAGCGACTCTGGTGAAGTGAGAGTATAAGAATGAGGAAAAACAAGCTGAGGGGCGCCGAGAGGCTAAACATGTTCATTCGTGGATCTTTTCATCAGTGACAAGTGTTTTTTGTTGTCAGCCCTGGGGCCTGAACCAAGCCACGAGGTGCAGGACGTTTCTGAGGAGACAGCCTGCTCATGCAGTGGGCCCTGGAAGCAAGCTGTGGGAACCGGGGATAAGCTGTAAAATCATGACTCTCTCTGTCCCGTGGAAAGATGAGTGCAAACGTTCAGAGTACTTTATTTACTGCGGGGATGATGAACGGAAGAATAAGAACCCTGGGCTTGGGCGACTAGGGAACCAGCATGCAAGAGAATGTAGTCTGTTGCCTAACCCTCTCGACTACCCCTGTGATGGCAAGGTGAAGAGGGTTCAAGAAGTTCCCTTAGTGGAGTTAAGTCTGAGTTTGTTTCCTTGGCACGACTGAGTGCCCACTCAATGCTCAGCAGTCTGGTAATGTGTAGAGAGCACACTGTATTGTCCATGTGATAGTCGTGAGTCACATACGGCTCCCTGAACAGAGATTAATTTCAATTAAGTAAAATTCTAACTCGGTGCTCAGTCACTTAGACACCTGTCAAGGGCTCGCTGGCCATCTGTAGCTTGAGGCTACTTCAGTGGACACCATAAGAGCGGACAATTTCTGCAGCACAGGAAAGAGCGCTGGGCAGTGCTTGCTGCTTTGGAAATTCCTAGCACATGGAAGGAACTGGTGTGTCATGCTGCACCAGAACGTGGTCTTTGGGGTCAAACCTGAGTTGGGATCTTAGCTCCACCACTTACTTCCATAGCCCGGTGGCAGGTTGCATGGCCCATCTGAGCCAATGCTTTATCCTCTGTCAAAATGGATGAACGATGCCTACCTCACTGAGCTAAAATGAGGATTGAAGGGTATCCGTGATCCCTATGCAGTCATTGCTCAAGACGGTGTCTGTTGCCGTCCTCATCATCTTCCTCAGATATGAGGGATTTCTATTATCCAGACAGACATTTCATAATCATAAAGTTCTGTCTTCGTCTCTGTAATAGTTCTGAAGATAGAGCTGTTTTCCCTATATTCCTTCTCTCTCTGGTAGTCACCAATTTCCCCCCAATGATGTAAGTCTTCCAGAACCTGGGTTTGGAGACTGTGGTACCCTCCCCTTTTTGATGACTACAGTAGTAAAGAATAAGCCACATATACACTATGATTGTTGACTTTAGTACAATTTCTGTTTGACTAGGAAACATGAATGACTGAGGCAGATGAAAGAAATGGTAACAAAATTCTTCCTGAGGGTAATCACAAGAGAGTTTCTGCAGTGACTTGGGGTGTATCTATTTAAGATATTTCCATCAAGAACCTCATTATTATAACGCGTTTTGTTGCCAGCTGAGTCCTGAAGTCCATGCTGAGGCACTGAACTCATGGTGGTGAGTGGTATTTCATTTCCTGGGAAAAAGACACAGAGAGAAAAGGAGAGGAACCAAGGAAGAGTTGGCGCCATGTGGGGTCCCCACAGACACCATGAGCAGCAGAGTGTTGGTCCAGGGTTGGCAAGAAGGAAATTTGGTTCAGCACAACTCAGGAGCTGATATTGCTTCAAACTTTGAGAGTCTGACCTGGAATAGGTTCTTCTAGGCACAGTTAAGCATCACACAATGCCCTGGTGATAATTCACTCAGTCCCTGTGCACAGCAAAGTTGAAAACATGACTATATTGAAACTCCTGTAAAGTACATGTAATATTTTCCATAAAGACAATATCATTCATTTTTTAATTATAACCTTCAACTCTATTGGGTATATTTTTTTCTTCTTCACTGTTGTAATTGTTACTTTTGAATGCCTTACTGTTAGAAAAATAAGTTCTCCTCAGCACATCAAACTCCATCCCACTCTCCAAAAAGAAACCAGACTACCTCCAAGGTTATTCTTGTGTTGTTATTGTGAGGATTACAGTCTTTCCCTGGAGATTGGTGCATGGACCATCATAACAACATCTTGGGTGGGTGCTGAAGATGCCAGGTATATTCTCCACAAGTACTGCCTTCTAGATGGGCAGCCATAGCCTGAAGAACAGTGTTAAGAGTGAGAAAGTATTTGTTCTGTTTTCCTAACAACAATGACATCCTTGTAGACTTTTCCTGTACATCAGGAAAATATGAGGAGCACAATCCTCCAGTCACTGAAGAAAATGGAAAGCTAGGTCTCTTGTGGTGTGAAGAACACCCCTGAAAGCAACCTTTGCACCCTGCTAGCCCTTCGGCTCCAACGCTATCCCTTTGGAGTTGCCTCGTAAGAGCCTCTCCTTCTCCTGCCGCCCTGGACTCCAGGCTTTGCACACAGCTGTGGGACAACTCGTGTTAAAATGCAAATTCATTTTCCATGGTGTTCCTTTGGCTTAAAATAGGATTCTCAGCTTGGAAGTCAGGCAGGGTAGAATCAAAACCTCCAAATGACAGCTTGCTGGAAAGTTTCTCAGTCTGTCCCATCCCCCTCTCCAAAACTCAACTAGAGAGCGTTAACTGACTGCATTTGTGTAAGCATCTTTGATGGAGGGAAAGTGCCTCCAGGGACTGGTGCCTCCTATCTGTAATAGAGCTATCCTTTCAGACGAACCGCTGAAGACCAGGCAACATTTGCTTATTTTATTGTAGCTAAGACTGTTTGAAAGTGGATCTAACAATGTGGCCACAAAGTCTCTTAACTTTCCAGTGCTGTGAAAACCATCTGTATCCTGTGATTTGCATGAGTGTCACGGTACAATAAGATAATTAACTTGGTTCGAGATAAATGGTTCCTAAGGGCCGGGTTGTCTCTGCTTTTGAGTGATGCTATGTAAAGATCTTGACAATGTTCAGGTATCTCTTGTAGAAGGGGGAACTCTTTCTTATGACCAACCCCAAGAAAACCAGAGGCCATGGCCATGGCCACAAGCTGGGTGGGGAATTTGTGTCCCACAGGGCTCCTGTTGCTGAATTCTGCATTTGCAATTTGAAAGTGTTTGCTGCATCTGGTAAAGTCGTGGGAGACACACCTCAGAGCTGCAGAGACAGACTCGTCCTCTTTGTTCACATCCCTAATGCTGGGAATCTGCCCGTCTACCTCGACTGTGACCTGTCCCTTCTCCCCTCTCCTTTCAGGTGTCGCTGCACTGGACTCCAACGTATCTGGAAAGATTGGCCTGCGTGCTGTGGTGTATTATTTATGTACCACCATCATCGCTGTGATCCTAGGTGATGCTTATTTCCGCCTCCTTCTTCCTCTCTGTGAATGTAACTCTGTGTCCAAAAAGTAATTGGGCTTTTTAGAACACACATTTTTCAGCCAGAAAGTATACTGTCAAGTCTTTTCTGCCTTCGAGTCTGCATAACACTTTTTATGTGAACAAAATGCAATACAAGTAGAATTTTGAGAGAGAAAGTAACATTTCTGTGCCCTGTTAGTATCATTGGGTAGAAAGAAGAAGGCCAAGAGTTTATATAACCTTAAAACAGGTAATTGACTTAGAGCAGTAGAATATAATTAGAAGGCCTTGAATGTCTGGAAAGCTCTCCTGCAGAACATATCCTTCGGAGGTAGGATGAAGACACAGGACAGTCTGATGAAAGTCAGACTTTGTTGCACCCTTTCCAGGCAGGAGGAGGGGAGCATGCTAAGAAGAAAATGGTGGCTGTCCCCATCATAGCATGGTCTTATGTTTGAAGACTTGGTCCAGCTTTTGTAACCCGCGCAACATTTTTAAAAGGATGGGAGCCCAGTGTGGGGAGAAAGGAAGGAAAGGTTCTCCAATACTGAAGCCAGCTTGACCCCGGAAGCCCAATTTAATGATCTGATAAATGGTTGGATGTGGGGGTAGTTTTAGAGGTAACTGATCAGGCCCAGCCAAATGGCCTGGGTGGTGGGGTTGGGAGACGTGCTGGGGGATGAGGAGGGTACTGAACCCCACTGTAAACCAAAGCCACTTCTCAAAGGGCCCTGAGCAAGACAGACATACAGGGAAAGTAGCAAAAGGAAAGCAAGATGATACTCAGTGGGAGACCACAATTCAGGCTCTCGTGGCTGGTGGCGAGCGTCCACTGGCAGAAGGCGGAGTATTCTGCATCCCAAAGCCCTACCCCCTCCCATTAACATTCCCTCCTCGTGGAAGAGGAGTGAGAAAGAGCACCAGGATATCTTTCTTCTCTGCTCCCCTCCAGGAAAGCCATCTCTGGTGCCCACATCTTTCCCATAGCTCCCCACTGCTGCTTGTACACGTCAGGAGATGGGCGCTCAATGCCACCATAGTCTACAGTTGTGCGCTCAGGTGCTGTAGCATGGGGACAATTGCCAGCAGCAAAATGAACCCTCCCTGAACTCCCGTCCTGTGTCTTCATCTTACCCCCCCCGCCCCCCGCGAATGAGAGCTTTCCAGATATTCAAAGCCTGTCTAAAGCAGGGCCTTTTTCGTGTGACCCTTAGGAGAGTGTCCCGTATCTACAGGTGGAGAGAACAGAAAGGCATCAAACAAATGGAGTGCCTTTACTTCCAATCCTTCTGTGGCAGATTTTGTAGACTGAAGAACGGCAGAAAGACTGTTCCCATCACCAGATAGCAATTCTAGGATGACACTCCTTCATTAAAAAGAAAAACAGGAAGACGTGTTACCTCACGTATTCACATCAGGTGGGGTCTGAGGTTAAGGTAGCAGTTAAGACTTAGTGTCTTGTTTGGAACTTGGGGCCCTCCATGTCACAGTATTGCCTGTACCACTGTGTCAGTTGGTTCTCTAAAGACCACCCCAGGGTACCAGATGCCCTGGAAGGTTTTAATTCTCTTTGGACACTGTCCTTGGTCACAGGCATTGTGTTAGTTGTGAGCATCAAGCCTGGTGTCACTCAGAAGGTGAATGAAATCAACAGGATGGGCAAAACCCCCGAAGTCAGCACAGTGGATGCCATGTTGGACCTGATCAGGTGAGTCTTGCCGACGCTTGACGCTTGACTTCCTGGGCGTGCTGTCTGTATAGCTGCCCCGTGGGGGATTTAACGCGCTGATGACAACATTTGTGTGTGCGTGTTAGATGTATGTATGTGTCATGCACATCTGTGGAGCTCAGAAGACATCGCCAGCTGTTGGTCCTCCTGCCGTGTTTAATACAGGGTCTTTTTTGTTGGCTTTGTGCTATGTATGCCAGCGTAGCCGGCCCTCAAGCTTCTGGAGACTCTCTGTTGAGATTATGAATATAGGCTACTGTGCCCAGCTTTACATGAGTTCTTGGGATTTGAACTCAGCTCTTTATGCTTACAAAGCAAATCCTTTGCCCACTGAACCATTGCCCCAGGTCCAATGTCTTAACATTTTTAGTAATTTGTAAATTATCATGTATCTTCATTTTGCCATAAATCCTACAAATTACGTAACCAGTACTTTCTACTTACCAAGCACGGTTCAGAAAGCAATGCATAGAACAGGGTCCTGGGTGAGGACTTAGGATGGAGAGAGATGCGAGCAATACCCCTGTTACCTAAAGATGCTGGGCAGAGCTGAGTGGCCACTTCTGAAGGTTGCTCAGAGAAATTCATATTTTTATTGTCCAGAGAAACCCTTTTTTCTAGAGCGGTTAGGACCACAAACAAGTTGATACTGCTTGAAAGTATCAACTCAAGCAGAAACAGATATGAAAAGGCATTACAGGATGGATTCGTATGTTTTTTTTCCACATCCCTGTCTCATTGGTTTACGTATTTAGTTTGGTAATTATGATAGAATTTGCAGATAGAATTAAGTATTCAAGGACAACTACGACAGACAGTTATAAAAGTGGAAGGATATAGAAAATCCAGTACCTGCCTCGACTGTGGTGTCCATCTGCCCGTGCAGCATCTCCCCAGGAACAGCAAGGGTGTCACTTAAGTAGTGGCTGGCCACGGGAGACTCCAGAGAAAGGAGATCAATCTTAATTCAAGGAGCACCCATCCTATGCTCTTCTCAATTCTATGGATTTAGAGAGTTGACCAACGCAAAACTTGTTTCCCCAATATAACTGTGCCTTCCATGTCTCCAACAGGAACATGTTCCCTGAGAACCTGGTCCAAGCCTGTTTTCAGCAGGTAACATTAATAGCTTTGGTTCTTGAGCTGCTTCTATGTTCCCATGACCCACTGTGACGTCATTGTCAGTTGTAACACAAGAAACAGAATTAGCCCATCAAAACTGACAGCAGAAAGTACACCCATGAATGGTGGGGTTTCAGATGACTCCCGTCTTTTGGGCTGTAGTGAGATACATGCCACAATTGACCGTGTTCCCTTCTCTTTCCCTCAAATAGAGAAAAGCAAGAACCAACCAACGTGTTATTTTTTATTCGTTTGTATTTTGGAGAGCCGTGCTCTCTCTGTACAGAACTTGGGCTTCCTGCAGATGCAGTGCAGTGGACAGAAGAGCTTCCCTTCGCCTCTTTCCCTTCCCCCTCATCTTGACTATCTGTGTCTAACCCACACCGTGGTGGCCAGCCCACCCAGAACTGGCTTTTTTCCTTAACCAGTCGGTGTCTGCTGCTGGTGCTCTGCAGCAAAGCCAGGGGTGTTTTTAGATTCTTTTTCTCATGAATGTTAACCCTTGTCTTCACACCACTGAAATTTTCTTTCCCGTTTATATGGGCTCCTTAAGACAGCTGAGTGGATCACAAACTGCTGTATTCATTTACATAAATTACGCAGACAGAGACCTCTATATATACTAATAAAAATGGCAGTTAAGTTGCTCTCCGTAACCCCCCCACTAGGAACAGAACCACCACTATTTAAGGGGTACCTTTGCAGCTCAGCCACAGTGGTTGTTTGTAGGGTTCAGACTTGGCACAGATTCTGCATGGGGGACCTTTGTTTCTTGTATCGAATCTAGTAGCTTTTTTTCCCTCAATCTACCATGACTGAGGCCTCACAGACCCAAACAGGACTGAAGGGAGAAATTCAACAGAACACCCACTTACTGCATAGCCTGGAGGACTGCTGGTTTGGGCACAACCACCCAGCTCTACCTTGCTCGGCACTTATTAGTCATCTTGACTATTTTTGCCATAGTGCTAAGGTTATTTTTCCAGATTAAAAACGATCAATTTGTAAAAACAAAAATGGTTGTCAGGACCCTCCCTACCTGTGAAGGCACCTGCAGATAAAACCTGCTTCCTTTTACATTGTTTCTCCATTCATTTTCTCCTTTTACAAAAAAGGAGAGAACGTTCTGGTATTGTTGAAAGGCAGCGGTGGGAGTCTGGGGTTTGGGCTCTTAGATCCCATTTGTAGTCCCAGTGCCTCCTGGGAAGGATCATCAAAACCCAGAAGCAACTGAGGCACCATCAATAGAACCCTTAGGTGACAGTTATTTGGCCAAAATAACAACCCTGTGGTATAGCCTTGGATGCTGAAAAACAAACAAACAAACAACCTTTTTGCTTAGTGTGCCTTTGTTTTTCTCCCACATGCAGTACAAAACCAAGCGTGAAGAAGTGAAGCCTGTCAGTGATCCTGGGGGGAACTCGACAGAGCTGTCTGTCTCCGCGTCTGAGGTACCGTCCGCCACCCCCACCCCCTTGCCAGCTTGCAGGTGCCAGTGTCGAGGGGCAGGAAAGAGAAAGGTGGTCAGTCTCCATTAGACACACAAACCCCAGCTGTGTGTTTACCGCTTCTCCAAGCATGTCTGTGGCCCTAAAACCATGCTTACACTTCTCCGTGGTCCCTCAAGAGGGGCGTGAAACTGAGTCACCCACAGTATCTCAGCTCCAGACTGAGGCTGGATGAGGCTCCGATACAGCTTTTCATTATGGTTTTCACTCAATAAACAGATAGCCATTTTTGGCATCTGTCTTATCCCACTTTTATTCTCCTCTTGTGCATTTTCTTGGGGATTTTGCTGCTGTTTTTCTATTATTATTATTTTATTTTGTCCTGTACTGCACTGAGCGTCTCTTGCCCTTGCTCTTTAGTTATGGGTGAGTGGTAAGTGGTACCTGGGATTGAACCTTGGGCCTCCTGCTGTACAGGCAAGTGCTTTCTTTACCCTGCACTCTCTGAGTTTAATGAGTACTTTGTGATAGCGGCTGTACTTGCAGGCCCTCACACACTCTCACACACTTTGCTCATAGTCACCCCCATTCTCTTCCCTGTTCTGTCCTCCCTAAGAGCCCGCCTACTCTCATATGATAACATATTTATGTGTGTGTGTGTGTCACTGTACTGCTGAGCTACGTCCCAGCCCCATAGACTTTTCAGTCTAGAGTCCATGCATAAGAGAAAGCTTGAGATAGTTGTCTAACATATTTTGTTTCAGTTCCGTCTGTGATTTTTTGTCCCTGCAAATGACATCATTTCACTCATCTTTATGGATGAATCAGATGCTGCTCTGTATATACACTGTATCTCCTCCATCCATTCATCTGGCAGTGAGCACCTAGGCCATATCTTTGCGGCTGTGGATGTTGCAGTAAAACATCAGTGTGCTCTGGGGACTTCGATGCCTTTGAGTGTGTGCCCAGAAGTGGTTCTGCTAGATCATATCTGCAATGCCTCTGCCAACCCTTGTTTTCTTAACAGCATTCACCACGACTGGTGTAGGAGGGAATCTCAGTGTACTTTTAATTTGTATTTCCCTGATGGCGAAGGATATCATCTGCTTTTCATATATTTATTGGCTATTTGTTGATTTCACTACATAAAACGGACAGAAGCATAATTAATAAAATGCTCCGTGATGTTTCTAAGCACAAAAATGCTGTGATGCACTTTGCAAGGAAAATGTATATTTTGAAAAGGCTTTACTTGGGCATGTCACAGTCCTGTTAGCTGTGAATTTCATGCTAGTGAATCAACAGTGTATACAGAAAGCCAGACGTCTCTGAACAGAAATGCACATGAAACAGTGCCGTACCCTGATTGTTTGGCATAAACAATGTGACTAGGCTAGTGTACTTCTTGGTGGAATATGAACATGGTATTCGTAGGGGCTGTCTGGAACATGGCTACCAGGAATAAAGAGCATCAACTACTCACAGAAAGAAAACGATGAGCCTGGTCACTGTACCTTAGGCCTTTCATACACTTGGGCCCCTTGGGGACTGCTTGAGGTTTGCAAGGCTGTAAACACAGAATGAGGCCTGTGGTTCCTTGCTTGAATCTCCCTGCCTGTATGTGATTCTGAGTCCAGACCATTGTGGACTTCAGGAGGGCCTCACGGCTGGTGAGTAGTAGGTGCCTCTCTAAATGGGGTCCAGCACCACTCCAGATCAAGAACCACCAATGTCTGTGCAACAAACTCATGAATGTTCCGCTGAGAAAGAAACACAGTGGCCATTTATCTCCATTCAGGATAGACCTCGCCACCAGAGGAGTAGACCATGAAGTTATCAAGAAAATCAGTAGGCTTTGAGATCTATTAAGAGTTCAAAATTGGAGAATCAAATTTGTGGGTCTGAAGTGGCATGTATGTTATCAGCTCACAGTAGACTTCCAGTCCCAGACAGAATATTTGTTCTGTGTTTGAGGTGGGAAGGGGAATTGAGGTGAGATGGGGAGGAGGTAGGGAGGGAGAAAAATAAATGACTGATTTATGGAGAAGAATATTCAGTCAGCTTAGTAATTACATTAAAGCTGGCTGTGATGGTACATGCTTGTAATCCTGGCACTCAAGAGGTTAAGGCAAGATCCTGGGCGACTGAGGGAGTTCCTGTCTAAATAAACGAATAGGGACCTGTAGAGATGGCTCTGTGGTTAAAAGCACTTGCTGCTCTTCCAGAGGACCTGAGTTTAGTTCCCAGAATCCACACTGGGTAGCTCACATTGGGTAACTATCTGTACTCCAGCTCTAGGGGACCTGATACCCTCTTCTGGCTCTATGGGTACACACACACACACACACACACACACACACACACACACACACTCAGACAAATAATAGCAAATAACCGAATAAACATAATTTAAATTCAATAGGCCATCATTGGCTCTCTCTGTGTCCAGACTTCTTCTGAGTTTTTCCAGCTGGCCTCCCAAGGTAGGAGGCTTTCTTCCATCCAGATCCACCTTTGCTCTTGCTCCTCATTTGTGTCTTTTGATAAGATCCCCCTACTTTCTGAGCGCCCTCTATATTGGAGTTGCAGAGGCACATTGGGAGTAGAATCGTGGAGGGACACATATGACTCCTGTCCTCAGGCAAGGAGGGACCGAATGTCATTATCAGAAAGACCAGGATGCTTGGGGAGCATTGGGGGTCAGAAAGGATGAAGACTCATTGAGCAGGTTACAGAGGCCTGGTGCATCACAACTTCTGCCTTTCTTGCATCTTTCTTGAACATGCTTTCTTGGTCTCTTGGGTACCTACCCCTCCCCTAGCTTTCCCTAACGTCACA
The DNA here is from genome assembly GCF_907164565.1 of Psammomys obesus. NCBI lineage: Eukaryota > Metazoa > Chordata > Mammalia > Rodentia > Muridae > Psammomys > Psammomys obesus. The sequence continues at coordinate 8,746,893 of NW_026592510.1, read as the reverse complement.
GACATCATTCATGTCCTAGAGCCTGTGTGACACTTGTAACTTAGAGTGGGGCTGTGTGGTTAATCACCTGCCATCTAAGTATTGGCTCAGGTTTCTCCCAGCTCGTCTGGTGTCTCCAGCTGCATTTTAAGGCCTTGCACCATAGCCTGTGCGGTTAGAACATTCTAGCTGTTTCCTAAGCATTTGTTCTGTCATAAATAAGTACCCCGCTGGCCCATCGGCATAATTCTTCACAGACCTGGTCTGCACCACACAGATTTTGTTATCTCTTAGTAAATCCCACACTATTTTTTGCTCAGAAAGAAGTGATGAAATGATTCATAGTCTCAGATGTCTGGCCAGTTTTCATCTCTTTAAAAATCCTGTTGGTCACATCAGACCAAAGACAGTGATGAATGTCCCTCAGCTTCATTATCAGGAGGGAACAGATGGTATAATGTCCTCGAATGTTCATGCTGGTAAACACATGTAGTTCTTGCATTATTAATTTCTATCTTAAAAAAAAAAAAAAAAAAGAAGTCTCCAAATGTAGCTAGTGGTTAACCCTGAAAAAGGCCCTGATTACAAAATTTATAAAAATTTGTAACATTGCAGCATTGGGATTTTTCAAAAGACATGTGCACAGATGGGCTTCTTAAGAAGAAAAAACGACCCCGTAAACTTCAGTGGGGGAGGGAGGACAAAGCATTTCATATATAGGCTTGCCCGCTGTCGTATTTCTTACATCACTCTGATTTCCCTTCATGCTTCTGTACATTTTCTCGGTTTTGATCCACAGAACAAGACAAAGGAGTACAAAATCGTGGGCCTGTACTCAGACGGCATCAATGTCCTGGGCCTGATCATTTTCTGCCTTGTCTTCGGACTTGTCATCGGAAAAATGGGAGAGAAGGGGCAGATTCTGGTGGATTTCTTCAATGCGTTGAGTGATGCAACCATGAAGATCGTTCAGATCATCATGTGGTGAGCTGCCCTGACAGGCGCCATTTTGCTCTACCCGATGACTGCATCTCAGAACTGGGAAGAGGAGGCTTATGTTCCTCAGTGGGTCCTTCCTAGAGAAGGCAGACGTTTAAAACCAAGACTGGAGTATTACTTATTTTACAACCTACTCGAGAATTAGTCTAGTCCCGAAAGTCCGTCAGCCATTGGCTCCTGCCTCAGAGACCTAGAGAGCAACCTGCAGCTACTCTGCATTCTTGTCAGCAGGGATTTGAGGAGGTTCCTAGAATATCTTCTTAGGCCATAGAAGTTCAAAGTGTCACAGCTGTTTTAGCGTGGGCGTGACCACATCTGCATGCAGAGACCCTGTCTGTCTGTCCTGCTTCTGAGATACCCAAAAGCTCAGCCTTCCTGGGAGACTTCTTCAGCCCCTAGCTCATGTGGAATTGGCTCAACATTTTCTAATATAAATGGTAGAAACTGATAGTAAGATATCCAGTCGGTAACAACCAAGGAAGTCATTTGGTCCCACTAAAATCTCAGCCTCATCATCTGTAAGAAAATGGGATAATAAAAACCACCCCCAGGGCTAGGGGAAGACCATTAAGTGAAATGATGCGTGTAAAACACTTGCCCAGCACAAGAGGTAGCTAAATAGAGCTCCTCAGATAGGGCTGTGGTGGCCACACCCACTGCTACTGTGGTGGCCTCTAAATCAATGATACCTGAGAAGCAAGATGATCATGGCTGGAAAGAGTTTGTTCACGTGACATGAGCAGCTACGAAAGTCAGTGGGGTGTCTGTGTACCGTATGAGGGTGGCACAGGTACTTCCCGGCCTCCCTCAGCTTGGGGGGTGCCGGACTCGAAGCTGAGCCCTCGGCTTCGTGATTGTACCCTGCGGTTCTCCCAGTGGAGTGCACATGCGCACCAAGCATGCCCACGCTGGCTTGTTCCCTCCCCCGCCACCTGTCTGAGAAAGTCTCTGATGACTGCATTGTGTCTTTCCTGTGCTTGCTTTCTAGTTACATGCCGGTTGGTATTTTGTTCCTAATTGCTGGGAAGATCATAGAAGTGGAAGACTGGGAAATATTCCGCAAGTTGGGCCTTTACATGGCCACTGTCCTGAGTGGGTATGTCCGACTGAAGAGAATAAACGGAATTCCCTGCATAAACGTTAGGATTACTGTAGACAGGCCAGGGTGCAGCTTTGGTTAGATGTGGCTTTTCGCCCATGTGCAGGAAAGATGGGGTTTGAAGATAAGAGAGCGGGGCATCCAGGCCGCCCTTTAACAGCTGTACCGTAGGTGGATCGCGCTCCGCTAATTGCCAGCTCCTGGCAGAACAGCTTGGACCAGACTTTGCCACAGCCGTCCCTGGTTGGGTTTGCAACAAGAGAAAACTCAGTTGTGGGCTCTCGGGGCTAGCTCCTGTCGTCTACTTCCTTAAGAATGTAAACTAACCAAGCCGGCAAGCAAGCATGCCGCCCACGAATCCTGAAGCTGAAAGAAACTAAGAAGGACCTAAAGAAATTAGGTCTCGAGCAAGCAGGAGTAGGAGGGCTGGGTTTGGATCTGATGTTCCTGCTAGGCTGGCAGCTCCTGCTGTGTCACCAGGGTGTCACAGTGCTGGGGAAACCATCAGGCTATTCAGTAAGTGTTTCGGACCCTTCAGAAGCCATAAAACAACAGGAAGGCGACAGCACTGAGTCTGTTGCATGTTTCTTACAGCCAAGCTGTTGGCTTCGTTAAAAGGGTGGCTGGGTGCAGTGGCACATGAGCAGAGGCAGGTGGTTGTCTGTGAGTTCAAAGCCAGGATGGTCTGCTAAGCGAGTTCTAGGACAGTCAGAGCTGTCACACATAGGAACTCTGTCTCAAAAGAACAAAAAGACAAAAAGAGGGGAGGGGTTCCATAGGTTATGAATGGGGTCTCCAAACACCCAGCCAAGGAGAGAATGGTCCTATCTGCTGAGAATATGGAGGAAGAAAATGGGTAGATGGCACTGATTTGCTTCCCGCAGGCCAAACATCCAGCCTGAGCCATCTGCTCCCTTCTCGGAACCTGACTGCATGGAGACGTTCCCACGGCACAGCGCTAGTTGTTAATCTGGTGCGCCAAAAACACAGCTTTCCAGCCACACAGAAGCAGCCTGGTCCTACAGCATGAGGGTCAGAGTTGAATTGCAGGATCACAGAGATAAGAGAGGCAGGGCTCCTACCTTCTACCAGCCCTGCCCTGGAGCTGCTGAGACGGGCAATACCAGGCTGGGGAGGGGGGCAGTGATGTGGCTGTCTGGGATAATAAGCCATTTTAGTGGGGTTCTGTTGAGTTCTTGTGTTTTGTTCTGCTCGTGTTTCTAACAGAAAACTAAATGTCCCGGCTAAATCTCTGCACTAAGAGGACTTCCTCCTCAAGATTCCTGTTTGTAGTGAGCCTTGCTTAGTCAGTCTTGCCTAACTGAACCATCAGCTTGCCGTTTGCGTGTATACACATCTGCTAGGGAGACTCATTAGTCAGCCCCATTGAAGGTAACCTATGGATTCCTACATTAAACATGCTGGAGGACAGGAATGAGGTTTATTCCTGAAGTACATGCATCTCCTTATTGTAACTCTTAGGTAGTAGACAACATTCCCAAGCATGGTCCAGAGGATGGGACGGGGTGGGCTGTGATGAAAGATGTAATAGGTTGGGGGCAGACGTGACCTTGAAAGGAGATTCAGTTCAGCCAGGGAACATGTGGGAAGGCTTCCTGGGGAGGAGGGAATGTTTATCTAAGAGGATGATAACTTCCGTAGAAGGGGGCAGAGAAGACCATCACCTCACACATAGTGGGAATGACTGCAGGGATGGAGCAGATGACGTGACCCCCGGTGAGCTTGGAAATCCAAATTTATCCACAGAATTTGCTGATAACTTTGACAAGGTGTTTCATTCGCTGAGCGAGCCTTGACATCCCCATCTATGGGGAATGGGGATGTGCATTCACCGTCAGACTACCCCTGTCTCCTTGGGTCTTTGTGGAAGTTTTAAAGATGTCATAGTTTTAAAAAGCTGATAGAAGAGCAGGATCCAGTGTGAGGACAAAGCGGGATTAAGACTTTCTCCCCTCTTGCCTGCAGGCTTGCGATCCACTCCGTTGTGGTTCTGCCACTGATCTATTTCATAATCGTGCGGAAGAACCCTTTCCGCTTTGCCCTGGGCATGGCGCAGGCTCTCCTCACAGCCCTCATGATCTCGTCCAGGTAACTAGAAGAAGAGCGTCTGGGGTGATACCTCCAGACAGTGCTGTCAGCTTTTGTCACTTGGTGAAGAGGACTCTGGCTTCTGGTTTTGACAGGCACCGTTGAGAGATGGTGGCTGTATTCTCTGTCTACCCCCTTGAATGTATTTCTCCATCCTTTTGAGTACTTCCTACACTCTCTCTGTGGCCTGACACCCAGGCAAGATTCTCACGTAACTGGGGCTAGTGGTAGGCATAGCACCCTCTGATTCCTGGACTAGCCAAAAGTACCAGCATAAGGCTAGGAAGGACCTGGGTTCAAATCCCAGAACCCACATAGTAGCTCACAACTCTCAGTAACTTCAGTTCCAGGAGACCCAACACCATCTTCTGGCCTCTGAGGGTACTAGACACATGGATATACATTCAGACAAAACACCCATACTCATAAAATAAAATCAGAATAAAATATATATTTTTTTTAATTACCAGCATGCTTTAGGAAATTTTGTTCACCTTCTGGAAAACAGGGATCTTTTGGGGTGGAAACTGTGGCCAGGCATTCTTAGACCTAAACTCTTTTCTCTTGATCCCACAGTTCAGCCACCCTGCCGGTTACGTTCCGCTGTGCGGAAGAAAAGAATCAGGTGGACAAAAGGATCACGAGATTCGTGCTGCCTGTTGGCGCCACGATCAACATGGATGGCACTGCACTCTACGAGGCCGTGGCCGCTGTGTTCATTGCACAGCTGAATAGCATGGACTTGAGCATTGGGCAGATCATCACCATCAGGTGAGGCCCGGTGGCACTCGCCGCTTGGACTGCCTCAAGCAGACATGATCCGTGAAAGGAGACCAAAGAGGACCCAGAGATGGAAGGTTCTATTGGCTTATAAGTCCCTGCCCAAGATGAAGACTGAGGGTGGGGGCGGGGGTGGGGGTGGGAGAGGCATTAGACTCATGGTACGTGAAATTCCTGCTTCAGGACATGGATAGCATCTCTGTTCGGCTCACTGTGGCCAGCAGGCACCTGCAGTGTCAGGCACAGATTAGAGACACAAGACTCGAGCGCCAGACCCTGCTCAAATGGGAGCCCCTGGTAGAGAGTGGCTAGGTACCCAAATAAATGCTGGGTCTGTGATAGGCCTCTCGGAAAATTGATTGGGGGTCACGGGGGGGAGGCACAGTGAGGGAAGGATCATCTATACCGGGAAAGAGGAAGGAAGGATTCCTGGAGGAAGGAGAAGCAGCCATGAATCTTAGATGAGGAATAAGAATTTAGCAAGAAAAAGACAAAAGCTGAGAGCTTAGAAGTCTCTCACGACTTTCTCTCAACACAGTGCCCAGCGTGGAGGGTCTAGTATAAGGTTTATCATGTCATGAACAGGTTTGCGCTTTAAGGAGATAATTAGCAGTATGATGGGAGGCTTGGACAGGAGCAGGGATCACAAACCAGAAGATCAGTAAGTCACCAAATGGCCTACATTGGTCATGCCTGAGAGTTAAGAGTCAAAGAGCCATCCATCATCTGTATTCAGGCCCCTGGGCAGCAAAAGGCTGGGTGTTTGGAGCTAATCAGAACAAAAGAAGAACAAGGAGAAAATGGCTTATGCTTCTTGGCACATAGAGTTTGAAATGCCTTTAAGAATTCTAGGGGCTGGAGAGGCAACTCAGTAGTTAAAGAGAATGAACTGCTCTTCCAGAGGACCCAAGAAACTACCATGTTAGGTAGCTCAAAACTGCCTTGAACGCCAGCTCCAGGAGATCCAATGCCTCTGCCCTTCCTAGGTACCCGTAATTATGTGCACTCGTCCACCTGTGCACATGGAAACACACACAACTGAAGTAAAAATAACTTTTAAAACACCAGAAACTTAAAAAGAATTCCAGGCGCAGACACAACTGAGCATGTAGCTCTGAACTATGAACCCCAAATCTAGGGTCAGCAGCTTAACAATGGTCAGAGGAAATATGGGTGACAAGCCAGGAGTGTGTGCCTGAGTCCCTCAGTAACACCGTGATTAGTTGTCACTGTGACCTTGGCCAAGGTGCTTGAGTTCTCTGTCTTCTCACCTGTAAAATAATAATAATGCGCACAATTTATTCAAATATTACAAAAAAGAGGGTGCTTATAAAGTCCCATTACCTACAGTGTGTCCCCAGTAAATGTGAGGAATGGGTGACTTTGTGTTGAGTTTGTAGAGGAAACTGAGGGTGAAAATCCTATTAGAGGTAGATGGAGGGAGAAAAGGAGAGAGAGGGGGAGTAGGAAGGGGATGGGGTGGGGAGAAAGCTGGCAGCATCATGGCAACCTGGAGACAAGGTTTGTTTACACGGATTAAAGTGGTCCAGCATCTGATGCCAAAGAGAGTTCCAGAGAAGTGAAGCCTGAAATTGATTAAGGAGGTGGAAGAAATTATACTGGTGAGTTTCGCTGCAGTTGCGTCCTTAAGACAGCACTGTGTAGCCACCAGCCCTGTGTGGCAGTGGCTGGCTGAGCCGAGTGGCTCAGACATGGGACAGTCCCATAGCCTGTACAGCTGTGCTGGATCATGCTGTGTTTGCATGACACACTGGGATTCTAGAAGATCCCGGGGCCGTAGTTCAGGTTCAAGTGTCCATTTACAATAAAACCGGGCCGGCTTCATTTGTGTTTCATGGGCATATGGACAGTGTCTTGGGTAATTTTATGAAGTATTTGTAGTGTGCTTCAATTTAGTCTATGATCTGTCATGTGAGGTCAGGTGTGGGTTGGTTTTTCCACTTACATTGTCACATCAGTCTTAGAGTTTGCATTATTTAGGATGTTGGGTTTTCAGATTAGGTGTCAATGTCATCATGGTGAACCTAACGAGGACTACAGGAACAGAGGCCTCCTCTCTGCTGATTTAAAGAGTAAAGAGGAAAAGCAAGATCTCAGCACTCAAAGGCTGGGTTTTATTGAAAGCAGGAGCAAGTGTGCATGAGCCCATGGGCACAGCACGCGCACGCGCGCACACACACACACACACACACACACATACACACACACACACACCCCAAAGCACACAGACAATTTCCTCTAGTAGTAAAGAAGATCCAGAACCAGAAGCCAGAATCTGAATTTTCCTGGCAAAGCCAAAACTTTCATATGTTGGAGGGTAGAGTGGGTTCCCTTTCTCCCTCAGAATTGGCTGGTTTGGGCTCTTGCAAGGGATTGAGTAATACAGACCAAAAAAAAAAAAAAAAAAAAAAAAAGACAAAAAAAAAAAAATAAAAAAAGCAGCAGCAGCAGAAGCAGCAACAGCTGATTGGGTCCTACCATTAGAGCCCCTCTACCTGATTTAAAAGTCAACACCAGACAGCTCACTCTTGAAGGAAAAACATCAAGACTTTCTCTTAAAGAGGAAGAAGGAAGTCGGCCATCTTTAATGTTTATGGGAAAGTGCATTCATCTACCTGAGCCTCTTTTCCTTGTCTGCCTACCTACCAGAGAGCCGTCAGACTCTGTTCCCTCAGTGAGCTCAGCTAGCACTGTCATCTGGGTGGCTGCCAGCGGAGCAGCAGAAGTGGTGTGGTCTCGGTGTGTCGCACAGGCGCCGTCATGATCTCTACCGGAGTTTGTCCGCACAGAAGCTCTGCAGAGATCTAGTCCCTCAAATCCCGGCAAGGAGTTGAGATTCAGAGAAACGCTTTGCTGAAGAAAGCGCTGGTGGTCAATTACCAGAATTAGGAACATGAGCTGGGTGTGTCTGACTCCAAAACCGGAGTCCAGGCTACCTCACCGCCCAGCCTCCAGTCCTGCTGAACCCGGGTGCCAGGAGAGCGCTTTGGATCTCAGAAGTGGAAAACCCTTTTGCTGACTCGGGTGTGTTTAGGCAGATGGATATATTCATGTATTTCCCCTTATCTGAAGATGGAATGTTCCGAATGTCAAATGACAGAAGTTTCATGAGCAAGGCCAAGGCTCAAGGGCAGTTTTCTCTGCCTGAATGGATTCTGAAGCCCAGCCTCAAGCTTGTTAACGTAGTTAACCAGGACAAGTTGAGGCCTGCAAGGGGGATCAGTGAGCCTGTACACAGATTGCTTCCAACAAAGAAAACCCATTGATGCATTGTTTAATTTCAACCAGCATTGAAATAAAGCTGGATTTTTCCAAAAGATAGCTCTAATGGGTTATGTAAACCTAAAACTTTGAGATATTGATACAGCCCCAGAACTAAGTCACTGTAAACTGGCAGCCGGAGCCACTGAAGGCAAATACTAAAGCCACATACTAGGCAGAGAACCTGGCCTGCTGTTGAGCCTTGAGCGGCATCTAAGAAGGCAGTGCCGGGCAGATGAATGGGCAGAATTGATTGAGAAGTCAGAGGCCTTTGGGACCCAGGGCAATATGGATCTGTGGCTAGATCCGGTGTCATCTCGTTTGAATCAGCAGTTTCTGCACCTGCATCAGCTCAGCCGCATCTGGAAATGGTACTTCGCCCTGAGGGTGAGGCCACAGCTCCAAAAAGCACTGTGGGTGTCCCGGCCTGCTCTTTCCATTCAAAGGACTTTCAGGCCACGTGAGCCTTGCTTTCTCCAGAATGGCCCGATTAAAATAAACACACCGCTGGTGAGAAACTGCATATTGCCAGGGGGGGAAAAATCCCTATGCCCTACTCTGTGAGCTCAAGAGAGATCTCGTCAAATACATGGTAATGGGGTTTATCTGGCGACCTACCCAAGACTCCAGATCTCTCTTCCTTTTGCACAAAGTGAATCTGCTGGCATGAAGGAGCAGTCAGGAATGCTTGTGCCTTGGATGAAGTCACGCAGTTTCTCAGTTCAGTGCCTTAAACAGATGTTTTGGGAAGGCAAGAGTCTTGTAAAGTCCAGAAATTACATAAAACCTGTGTAAGCACTGATTTGTCCCTTTGCCTTCGCCTCTGACATCCTTGCTGAGAATGTCTACTCTACTCACCTTCCCAGGCAACCGAAATTCCTGGCACACACTAAGTGTTCTATACATGAGTGAGCAGCTGAGACCAAGGAGGAAGCAAGCAAGTGGAGAGGGATCTGACACCTATGAAGGCATTGGATGGGTAGAGAAAACTTTGGATTAAAAAAAAAAAAAAAAAAACTTGCTTTAAAAAATTGGTAAATTCCTGCCCTGCTTCCGAGTACCTGCCGCAGTTCTGATGTCCCTTGTTGCTATTCTATACTTCCTTGCTTTAGAGTGATCTGCCAAATGTCCTCCTGCTGTGACATCCTGTTTATGTGTTAGATGGATGGATGGATGGATGGATGGATGGATGGATGGATGATACACAGACAGGCAGGCAGGCACACATCACACATGCATGAGACAGGACTGGTTATATAGCAAATGAACTCTAATGGTCCAGTAACATAACAGTAACAGCCACGGAGCCTGTGCCAGGCCTGAGGCCTTGATGTGAGAAATGCACGTCTAACCCTTTCCTGCCATTGTGTTTTGGCTACAGCATCACAGCCACAGCTGCCAGCATTGGCGCTGCTGGTGTGCCGCAGGCTGGCCTGGTGACCATGGTGATCGTGTTGAGTGCTGTAGGCCTGCCTGCTGAGGATGTCACCCTGATCATCGCCGTTGACTGGCTCCTGTGAGTTGGAATCAATCCCCCTGCCTCAGCTGGTTGGGCAGGCAGCTTCCTAGCCATGCAGACTCTCTGTTGCTGTGCTGTGCTGTGCTCTGCTCCTCGTGATGCCTAATGAGCCATCTGTTGTTGCTTTCATTTCCTTTTGGCAAGGCTGCCTGGTAACATGCTTAAAATGAACTCATCATAACTCCAGCAGGGGTTCTCAAAAGCCAGTGAGCCCAGTCAGTTCGTGATATACCTGCTGACACTTGAGGTTAGGGGCTGGGTGTGGGACACAATGGAGTGAAGGAGCCAGGGCAGGGCCATCCCCAAGTATCCCAGTCCTGAGTTAGCTGCCTAAACAAGACCTCTTGCTTCCAAATCACTGCAGCTTTCCCAGCATCTTTGGCATCCTCTGGGCTGGTGACAAGAGCAAAGGTTTTGGCATACACCTGCTTAAATCTTCTTCTGGTGTCTTACTAGGTTTAGGATCTTGAGCATGTTCCTTAACTTCTCTGAGGCCCGACTGCACTATTTTCGAGATGGGAAAAATTATGCCTACTTGGGTGGTTTGTTGTAGGGATCAAATGGGATCATATGAGCCAAGTGTCTAGAAGGGTGCCTGGCAGTCAGTACCTGCTCAACAAAGGAAAAGCTCTATTGTGATGGCAGTAATGAGGTAATGAGTCACACCACTCACCCCAGACAGCTCACTTCTAACACACACACACACACACACACACACACACACACACACACACACACA
>NW_026592510.1:8715983-8736377 GCF_907164565.1 Psammomys obesus | reverse complement strand
CACACACACACACACACACACACACACACACACACACACACACACACCCATACATAGAACAACTGTGTAAGATGATGCCTTCTTCTTGACACCCAAAGATTCAAGTGGAGTGGCCTGGTCTCTGGCTTTACTTTTGATACTCATGTCTATAGATGTATACCTTCTAGTACCAAGCTCTGTCCCTGTCCTAGGCCATCAGAGTAAGTGTATCTCCATACTGAACCTCATTTCAGATTTGAGTGAGACCAGGGTTGTACAGTGTATAAACTGCAGCTAAGATGAGAGAAAGGGACACAGTCATGCTGTGGAGGTTCCATGCTTGTACCTCGCTTGGAAGCAGTGACCACTGCACAGAAATGGTCATGTCAGGCAAAGGAAGGAAGCAGACTGACTTGAACCCCTACCTTTCCTAGAAGCAGGGACTTTCACTGCTAAGATGAGTACATCAGGGACCCACTTACGGCCCACATACTTGGTACCAACTACCTCAACCAAATATTGAGGCTGCCTCACCTTAGCCAGAAGAGAGCCCAGGATACCATGGCATTATCCCTGGGAGACCCACAGGACAGAAGTCAGAGCTCAAGTCCTTATGAAGTCCAGAGCCATTCTGAGTACCCTCCATGTGTCTCTGGAGACCCCATTCTTATTTGGGAAGAAAGGAGGGAACTTCAGGAGACAGAGAGGTCATTGCTCCCTACAAGGAGCACAGACCAAACCAAATGAGCCCATTTTCTCTTTCTGTCCCTTTGGGAGTCACCTGCTCCAGGCCAGTTGAGGCATCAGGTGAGCCAGGAGGACAGCTTTCTGCTTGGACTTATATCTTAACTGAACATATCAGAACCTCCCCCTTCTCCATCCATCAGAGAAGGGAGATAAACCCTGGGCCCCTTCTGAGTCTCCTCTGTCTTTCCCAGGGACCGGTTCAGGACCATGGTGAATGTTCTGGGTGATGCGTTTGGGACCGGCATTGTGGAAAAGCTCTCCAAGAAGGAGCTGGAGCAGATGGACGTTTCATCTGAAGTCAACATCGTGAACCCCTTTGCCTTGGAACCCACAGTCCTCGATAATGAAGACTCAGATACCAAGAAGTCCTATGTCAATGGGGGCTTTGCAGTGGACAAATCCGACACCATCTCCTTCACCCAGACCTCACAGTTCTAGAGGCCCAGCTTCAGATGACTGGGATGATGAAGGACAACTCCACAGGAGCCATCTCTTAGCAAACTCCAACACTGAGGAGAGAGAGGAACACTGAGAGTCAACTGTACATTTGAGTTTGATAAACAGACCTCCAGATTATTTTCTATATTTGGCTTTATAGCCTTTGTTCTCTGGGTTGGGGGATTTGGGGGAGGGTAGACTGAAAGGAAATTAAGAAAGTTGTGTTATCAGGATTTTCTAATTCTATAAAACAAAATTTTGAAGTATATGAAGGAGCAACTGTTGGGATTAGGTAATGGATATGGAAGATAAATTGCTTTCTCATGCACAGACCAGTGTTTGGGCTTTTTAAATAATATTATTACTGGCTACAAATTTTTACTCAGGCTTTCTATTGGTATGACTTCCTTTGTCTTCTCACTTTTTATAGATTATAATGCATGTCAAAAACCCTACCCAGTTAATGTGCCAAATTTTTCCATTTGACCTCAACTCCAGCCACTCTCAAACTACTCTGGAAAAAAAAAAAAAAGGCAAAAAGGATCAGCATAGTTCTGCAATAACAGTTTTAAGATAGTTAAGGGGTTTAGGGGGAAGGGAAAGGGTTTTTTTATTCAATGTACTGTATTGGAATGCTGGTAGCTGTTTAGCCAGTGTTCGGTATAGAACTATATGTATATGTGTGTATATTTATTATTTTCATATAATTTTCAAGACAGAGACCAGTAATGAACTATCAATGTGAAATAAGAAGCTTTCTCTTTGTACTTGAATCAAAACTATAGTTCCAGCCTAGGTGTGCTTCAGAGCTCACCAGAACACTGTCTGGAACTCTGGGATGAAAAATCAAGTTGCTGGGTTACTGTGATTCAGCCCTAAAGTAAAAATGTGTTATGGTGAAAATCTAAAGTGGCACAGCCATTCTTTTACAACTTCCAGGCTCAAGGTCCCTCAATGTTGGCATGGAATAAGTGCATTTACAAAGACAACACTCCCAGTGGCTGGCTGTGCTCAGATCCCCATGGAAGGCTTTGTTCTTCAAGTACACACCCACCTCACAAGGCTGCCCACCTCACAAGGCTGCCACTTTGCTGCCCTTGGTCTTCTCTGGCCACCAGGGCCAAAAGAGCTGTGTCAAGCCATTACCTATGTTGTTTCAAAATGGGCTGCCTAAGGTGAACAAGCCATGTTGCCAAGTGACCAAGCTATCTCTATACTGTATTCTTTTTAACTTTTTTTTTTTTTTTTTTGAGACGGAGTTTCTCTACATAGTTCTGGCTTTCCTAGAACTCACTATGTAGACTAGGCTAGCCTCAAACTCACAGAGATCCTTCTCCCTCTGCCTCCCTAGTGCCAGGCTGAAAGGCATGTGCCACCATGCCTGGCTTTATACTGTATTCTTACAGAATAAAATCCAGGCCGTGAGCTAATGGTTCAGGGGAAATGCTTCAGGCCTCCTCCTCCAGAGAGGACTGTTCTGAAAACCTTGGCCTTTCGGCTTAGAATCCTCTGCCTGTCTTTCTCCTGCTGGTTTCTGAAGATAACTTATTAAAAGTCTATGCTTTCTGTCCTCATCCTGTAAATAAAGCTCGACAAAAACTTGTAATTAACATCGGAGCAAAGTTCTTAACAGCCGTGTTTCTGTGGTGTCCTTCATCACCTTATAAGCCAGAAATTGTGCCAAAGATAGCAGACAAATGAATGGTTAGAGCTGGCCACCTGCACCTCAGAGCTACAAGAAAATGACACTGAATTAGACTAAACATCACAGTGGCCAATGACTCTAAAATCTGAAGTCCACATATCTGTATTTGTCACAGGAAGTAAATCTAAATCCAAAGGAAGTTGACTGATGGATGCTTCTATCCCCTTATCAGGTGACTCTCATTAGCAGCACTTGAGACAGCAGAGTTGTTCAAAAACTTACACAGGGGCCATCATCCTTGAAACCAGCCCCTTAGCACACCGTGCTGCTAACTCATGAAAGAGGCCAACTTCCATTTCCTTCCCAATAAACATTCCCCACACTTTTACTTCCCGTATCTTCCTGCCTCTCATCTCTTCTGTTATCTTATTGACCTGGGTATGGGTGGGAAGGTGAACTGTGGGCCAGTGCTAGAAACTCTGTGAGATCATTGGCTTTGAAACCAGAGGAGACTGGCTGGAAAACTCTTTGCTACCCTGAGAATGAAAGGTCGGGACTTGAAGAAAAACCTACGGATTCTTCATGTTCACCAGTGAGGATTACAAGGCTGAAATACCAGGCTGTTACGAACAGTTGGGCTCCTGCTTTGTGGCTGAAATGAAAACAGGGTTTTCTAGAAATCGCTCTCATGGGAGATGGCCGGATCTCACTAGCGTGCCGACTTGGTTCACTGAAGGGCCAATCCCGCCCTCTGAGACAGGACTACCAGTTATGAGTACCTGGATCCGCAGTGCCCTTGAGTAAGAAGGCATATTCCCACCTGTGCACCCAGTTACCAGCAAGTTCTCCAGCAGAGGACTCATCTGTTTAATAGATATCAAAGGGACAGACAGTCTCCTGGGTCCCACAGAGGAAAGGCAACATAGAAATACAGGACAGAGTCTTGATTGCAAGGCAGGGGTGGGAATATTCCCAACAACACAGTGCTTTAGAACCAAGTTTGGGACAGCTGGTGGACCTGAGCAGAGGCCCCACCCCACGAGCTTAGCCTTTGCTGAAATTATACTCACAGAGAGTGTCATTACCAGGAGCAATGGGTTACTTTAATTTTTGGTCAGCTCTCTGGGTTATTGGAACCCACCTCTGTTCTTATGAGAAACAGTGTGACCTGCTGATCAGGAGAGGGGGAGAGAGGCAGTAGTGGCTTTGGGGGTGGCTAAGAGCCTTCCCTGTGTGGCAGGAGGGAAGGGGTCCTGCACAGCCTTAGCAGAGCACTAGAAGATACCAGACAACCGCACTGGCATTCTGCATAAGAAACCATAGAAGACACGCAATTTGTGGGCACACAACTCCAATACCCTGTTATCTTTGTGATACTTTCCAGTAATAAAGCATATGTGCCACCCAGCCCCCCCCCCGAAAAAAAAAAAACTGGCATGAAAGGTTAAGACACTTTCCCGGGGTCACACCAGGAACAGAGGTGGGGTAGCACTTCAGTTCCAGGGTCAGTGTTCTTTACTGGGCACTGGCAGGCAGCGAAGGCCAGGTGTGCTGGCGCTTCACTCGAACTCAAGTCTGGGGGGGCCCAAACATTTGGAGACATTTAAGAATAATTGTAGAGGTCTGCTTTACAGCATAATGCCTATAATTAAAAAAATACGGTATTGCAATACCTTAAATTTTGCTAAGAGGGTTTTTAGCATATAAGAAGGTAGGGAAAGAAAAAAGAAGGGAAGAAGGGAGAGAGAAATGGAGATATTAAGATATCTTTGGAGGTACTAAGATACAGCTGACACTGGCTGTGCAGATGGTTACATGAAGTTATACACACTAGTAATGACAGCTCTTTGCATGACAATCATGCCTCAATAAAGTGATTTAAATAAATAAGATCCTTGCTAACACCAAGTGTTGACCATAGGCAGTCACGGAGCTAAGTGTTTTACATGTATTATCATATCTGCATTTTGTTTTAATACTCCTCCTATTACCCTGCTTTGTAGATGAGAAAATTGACCTACCAGGGTTTTAAGGATTTGCCCAAGTTCACCCAGCCAGGACACATACATGATTCTAAGTCTTTTCCTAGCTGTCCTGTTCCAGGGTTTCCAGGGGTCTGCAAAGCTAAGGCAGGGGTGCGTGATAGCATCCCGTCTCCTCTTTCAAAGATGTCTGTGCTTTCTAATGTCATCTAACATGCTGCAACCAAATGTACTTATTCAAATTTTCTCCCCATTTTCCCATTCTGGTGATGGGTAATTTAAATGTCTGTGATCCTCCTTTCTCCTAGTGGCTTGACCTCCCCCTGATTTGATAGCATCAATATCATATCCCTCTCCAGCCAAATGACCTTTAAGTGCTTTGATGAAAGCCCAGTTTTTCAAGAAGGGATATCTGTTAGAGGCAGGCAGGCAGATACCAGAACAAAAACTGGAGCCCAGTTTTCTTTCTCTTCTCTTTCACACTTTTTAGGCTGTACATCAGTCTTCTGCCTTTGTTTCCTGCAACTGGCTAAAGTCTTAATGCCCTGCAGTCTGCCTTGCACTCACACACCTCTCCCAAGCCTCCAAGGTAACCAGGGTCCTATCTGCAAAGTCCAGTCAGTCTTTCCCCAAGTCGTCCGAGGTCAGTGGTCTGCTATTCTCATCACCTGTATTCTTCTAGTTCCTGGACCCCGCCTCTGTATTTCCTCCTCCTGCTCCTTATCATCTCTGCTTCTGCTAAACACACAAGGGCTCCTTGAATACTGAGGGATGAGTGAACAAGCTTTGTATCATTCTAACATAAAGCTATCCACTGCCATAATTGCCACTCGACACAGATGATTATCAAAACTATATAGCCACACAATGTAAGTGGCTGTCGTTTCAGTGGCCTCTATGCCCTGATCTCACAGCCAAACGTCACATTCCATTTCCACCTTCTAGTGGGTTTTTAAACTGAACTTACTCCACGCTAACCACAGAACCTTTTCCAGAAGTTTCTCCTTAACTGGGTATAATATTTCTAGAACACAACCATTATTTCCTTCTTATCTTAGGGTGGAAACAGTTCTTCCTGATTTTGAATCCAACGGACCTGAGTTGTAAGCATGTTGGTAGAGGTTAGCTCAACCATGTGCGCCCCTCCACTGTGGGCTTCAGCGGGGAGCCCGTGAGTGGACCATGGGTGACTCTGAAGTTGCTGCCCAGGTTTTTGCCCTTTGGACAATAATGGAACCTGAATGTTCCTGCATTTCCTTTTCCCATTAATCCTTGACTAAACAACTTGTATGTTAATAACCCTCTAAATCCTATTTACAACAATGAAAACTTCATAATGAGATTCAGAAAGATAAACAAAGGCCAGGTTTCCAGTGCATGTAAAGCCCTGCTCAGCCATTCAGTAACACCCCCCCCCCCAGTATTCTGCGTATTTCCTATCCCAGCTCCCCTCCTAAAAAGAGTATTGGAAAAAGCCAAAGACTTAACTTGACTTCCTAGTCCCTGAGTTCATCTTGCCTCATGATGTTTATCTCACGAAAACCAGATATAGAAAATGAAAGACCCTGTGTCCTGAGATCTATCTACAAGGTGATTTATTCTCTTACCAATGTTCTGCTCTTCTTATATACTTCATGTTTGCCTTACAGCTCAGCCAAGGCTACTGGCCCCCCTGCCTGCTTAGAGGAATGGAATCCTGGCCCCCTCCACACACGCATACACTTTGAAACACCCTTAAGATAAGATGCCTCTTGATTTCCTCCCACCTCCATGCTTAACCAGCCACTTCCTGAGCACACTCAGCAGAAAGTACTTGACTTTCTTACCCCTTAACCTTAGTGTCCATGGCACAAAATTTAAAGGCCCAGGGCTAATATCTAAGACGCTTTAGAAGATGCCCCCAGGGGACAATGGCTCCTCTCTACACAGGCCACTGTCCTCTCTCCAAATGCCTCACTTCTCCCAAATTTTTTTCTGATTTCTTCTTCCTGTTCTTTAACGTCCAAGGAAATCTTGGTCCAGTGTTTCTTAACTCCTGGAACATAGAGCAACAATGGTGTTTTATCAGATGATCAGATTTTGCCTTGTTAATATGAGACCCGCCTTAAAAGTAATGAAACTGAGTTCTACATGCCTCCCTTAAATCAATATCACGATTTTATACTGCTAAGCACAGCGCAATCTAGCCACGGGGTCATCGGTTGGTTTAGATTTGGATTTGGGGAACTTGAACATTTCACAGGAGACTCAGAGCGAGTTATGTGCACGGTCCATCTCACTCCAGCTCCGAGCCACCATTATTTCAAACCCCACTACGGGTAACAGTCACCAGTCTACACACAGCCCTAGCTTCCAATACCTTCTGAGAACCGCACTTAGACCATGTTATTCACTAGTAAGGATAAGAACTCCAACAGGAGACAGGTCATATCTTGCACCCTAACTTGACCTCTCCTTCCCCACAGGCTTCAACACTGCACCTTGTGTCCAGCACAGAGTAGGGACCTGTTTACACTCAGTAAGGAAGAAGTGATGGATTCCCCGCAAGGCTGTGGAAGGCGGCTTGGTTGTCAGGGCGAGGGCAGCTCATGACCCAGTACACAAAGCATGCCATCATGAGCCTGGGCTGAACTTCACTTACGCAAAGCCTGATGATCTTACATGAAGAATTTTCACCATGAGTCAGGCCCTTCCGCCAACAGCACCTACTGCTTACATCCTGTTCCTGGAAGTCAACCCACTAAAACAGGTGTGATCTTTATCCCAGTTCAAAACACGCATCGGCGCGTCGGTTCCCGAAGGAAAAGGAACAGGAAGGCTTATTTTGAAGGAGGTGGGGGCGGAGGCAAAGAAGTTCCGGAAAAATCCTATTTACTAACACAACAGTTCAAGGACAGGAAATAACAAGGAATGACTCTTGTTGACCCAAGAGGTGGCTGACTTCATTCTTAAGACTGTCGGGAGACCTGAGTTACCCCATCACTCTGAAATACATGATGAGCTCATCGTTTTTCTTAGCCCTCTGAAATCCTAGCCTTGGGGTCGATAAGGCTCCTGTGACAACCAACCAAGAACTAAGAGAAAACAACAGATAAACCATGTAGTTTGGAAACAAGACAGACCAGGGTTTGAAAACTGGTTCTGATGTTAGATTGTTTTTCTGAGACTTCATGTCCTTAATAAGAAAATGGGGGGAAGTGATGCTTTCCTTAAATGATTCTAAGAGATGGAAATAATAATGGCTAACACTTGATGCTTTTGTGCTGGGCAACGATTTAACGTGCTTTTTAAATGAGTCACCTGCATTTCAACATGATGAAGCAGACAGTATCATGGCCTCCACTTCAACCAGAAGGACGCTGGAGCATGAAGAGGTTATATTATTTATCCAAAGCCCTGGCCTTCAGTGGCAGAACCTAGAAGTAAAACTAGGGGCTCATTCTTCACACCTGGGTTGATGTGCTCATGAAAAGTTTTGGATACAGGCACATGGCAAACAGAGATGCTAAGCAAAGGAATGAGTGGATAAAAGCAGATTAAGGGGCAAACAAAGGAGAAGAAAGAAGCTTTATCACCTATCTTTGTGGCTTTCCCCTTTCCCCTCACCTTACATGGCCTGGCTCAGGGTCATGTTTTCTCTGGACTCTCCCAGATGCCCCTGCCTCTGCCTATGCTCTCCTTTTATCTACAATAAACTTTCTCCTTCACCATACCTAGTAGCAGTCATGTTCTTTTCCTTTTTTATTCTTGTTTTCATTCATCTGGTGCCAAAACTGGGACTAATCATGTCTTTCCTGTTTCTTTTTTTCATTCAGATGGCTCAGTGCTTATTTCCTGTTTCTTCTCTCTCTCTCTCTCTCTAATTCAGATGCATAACAGCGCTCATTTACAAGCATGACTACCTGAGTTAAAATCTTCAGCATCCACCCTAGACATAATGATTTTGTTTGGGTTTGATGAGAGACACTGTCTCAAGAGAATAAGGTAGAAAGCAAGGAAGGAAGATATTTCATACCATGTTCTGGTTTCTGAAGGAATATTCATGTGTGTGCAGAATGGCACATTCACATGCACGCACCATATCATGTATATCAGACAACAGAAGAAATCAAATAAACTTAAGAAAATCAGATAGGGTATTATACCTGGAGCAACAGTACTTGGGAGGCTGAGGCAGACGGCTCATAAGTTCATGAGCATCCTAGGTAAACAGGGAGACTCTGACTCAAAAAACTAAGAGCTGAATGTGTGGTAGAGTACTTGTCTACCAAGTTCAGCACCACTGTTAGAAAACAGAAGGGAAAATGTGGACTTTCAGAGATGTTGATGGAGCATTCTAAGAGACATAGACTCACAAAGGAGAAATCTCTGGGATTGGAACCACTCACTCTGTAGCCATTTGGCCTACATGTGAACTTGTCTGAGTTCAATTCCTACTTCTGAAGGTGAAACCAAGATATAGGTTCTTCCCTATGATAAAGTAACTCTACCACCATAATTTGGGACCTCCAGACCCAGTACGGAGGGAAGAAGGATCCCAGACCAAGGGAGAAGAAGTCAACATTCTTCTCATTGTCAGCAGGACAATTAAGAAATGAGAAAAGGTCCCTAACAAAACCTGAAAACCCACAAGTGGTGCTGGAATTGGTCCCCTAATCAAGGAGAATGGTTCCACCTGGCACTGCTAACAGGTTTGTGGGTCACAGCATGGATTGAAGGCAAGTCCAGTTTGGACCATAGCAAGTCCCTTTAAAGGAGCCTGGGTCGTGCATAGACACACTGAGAAGGCCCAGCATCCAGGGACCTCACATAGGTAACTCCTCAAGCTCCTTAAGTTAGCACCTAAAGCCAGTTTAGGGAAGGCATTATCCTTCATTCCCTCCTTTTTATCTCTGTTATAAATGAAAACCTATAGCTTCAGACAGACAGGAGAGCAGAGAAAAATGGTGTTGATGTATAGAAGCTATTCTTAGAAGGCCCAGGTTCAACAAAGGCTACTGTCTCTAGCATCCTATGCAAATTCAACCACCATGAAATGCACTTGTAAAATATAGTCCCAAATTTGTCAGAACTGTAACCATGAGAGTCAAGAAAGGAATTATAAACCAAAACATGACAGGTAGAAATTCTTTGTCATTATGTTTAAGGACTATCCCAGTCACTGTTCTACTGCTATAGAGACACCATGACTGAGGCAACGCTTATAAAAGAAAGCATTTAGTTGGGAGTTTGCTCACAGTTTCAGAGATTCAGTCCATTATCATTATGGTGGGGAGCATCAGCCCACAATGAGCTGGAGCAGTAGATGAAAGCTACAATCTGATTCATGGGTCAAGAGAACACTGGACTTGGCATGGGCTTTGGAAACCTCAAAACCCACCCCCAGTGACACACTTCCTCCAACAAGGTCACACCTCCTAATCCTTCTATTCCTTTCAAATAGTGTCACTCTCCGGTGAGTAAGTATTCAAAAATATGAGCCATGACACAACTCTTCCCATAGCAAACCAACCCCCCTCAACCCTCCCAACCCATTACAAAATTATCTGTGCTGTCATATACTACAAAAGAAAGATACCTGAACATAATTCTTGCCTCTAAAGAGCACCTCAAAGCTTAAATAGTTCCTTCAGAAATAATAAATTAAAATTAAAATAATTTAATCAATAAAACTATCTGATTAGAAAATGAGAAAAAGCTATAATTTGTTGAGGAAAAAACAAAACAAAATAAAACTTTATATAAAAATGAGCATTTTAGCTAC
The DNA here is from genome assembly GCF_907164565.1 of Psammomys obesus. NCBI lineage: Eukaryota > Metazoa > Chordata > Mammalia > Rodentia > Muridae > Psammomys > Psammomys obesus. The sequence continues at coordinate 8,725,822 of NW_026592510.1, read as the reverse complement.
CTGTGGTGGTGCATGCTTTTAATCTCAGCACTTGGGGAGGCAGAGGCAGGAGAATCTTTGTGAGTTTGAGGCCAGCCTGGTCTACAAACTGAGTCCAAGACAGTCAAGAATGTACAGAGAAACCCTGTCTTGAAAAACAAACAAAAGACTCACTCACCTCCCCCAAAGCTCCATCTCCTAAATCTCACATTTCGAGTTAGGATTTGTAAGAAATACATTCAGACTGCAACATGTGAGGTAGAAGAGGGATAACAGGAATAAAAGGATGGAGGGAAGACAACATGCTTACAGCACCTTCCGTCTTCTTGTTCTTCCTGTTCCCTCAGACTGCATAAGCATCTCATAAAGGCCCCTGCAGATGAACTTAACATCTGGCTGGGTGGCACTACTTAGGGCATTTTCATCTTAGAAAAATGCTTGTAGAAGATTTTGTTTCTGATCTATATTTATTAAGAATTGTTGGGAGGGGAGATAGGGAGAGGGAATGGCCTAAACTATAGAAATTAACCCCGCTTGCAAATCCATCTTACAAAGCTAAGCTTTAAAATGAGACCTGAACTCTCCAGGTGTTAGTACTCTTTTCCTTGAACTTCTAGGGACTTGACTGCTGTTCAAGCTTAACATGAAAAATGAAATGCAAAATCAGAAATATCAAAAAGAGAAAATCAGGTTGATGGCCTTTTTCCAGTTGATTTATCAGTTTATTTTCCAAAATAACCAACTTGCTGTCTTATTTAAGACATTTAAATATATACATTTAAATTGAACATTGAAATGTATATTTATAGTTCAAAAATGTTTTTATTTATCACAGTTTATTCCCTTTGTATCCCAGTTGTAGCCCCCCCTCCTTTATCCCCTTTCAATCCCACCCTCCCTCCCTCTTCTCCTCCCATGCCCCTTCCCCAATCCATTGATAGGAGAAGTCCTCCTCCCTTCCATCTGACCCTAGCCTATCAGGTCTCATCAGGATTGTCTTCCTCCGTGGCTTGGTAAGGCTGGCCCCCCCCCGACTCAGGGAGAGGTGATCAAAGAGCCAGCCACTGAGTTCATGTCAGAGGCCGCCCCTGTTCCACTTACTAGGGAACCCACTTGGACACTGAGCTGCCATGGGCTACATCTGTGCAGGTGTTCTATGTTATCTCCATGCATGGTCCTTGATTGGAGTATCAGTCTCAGAAAAGACCCCTGTGTCCATATTTTTTGGTTCTGTTGTTCTCCTTGTGAAGCTCCAGTACCCTCGAGGTTTTTCTTTCATAAGATTCCCTGTATTCTGCCCAAAGGGGAACCCTCCTCCATTGCTGGTGGAAATGAATACTTGTAAAACCACTTTGGAAATCAATCTGGCACTTTCTCAGACAATTAGGAACAGTGCTAGCTCAAGATCCAGCTATACCACTCCTAGGCATATATCGAAAAGATGCTCAAGTATACAACAAGGATATTTGCTCAAGCATGTTTGTAGCAGTTTTATTCATAATAGCCAGAATCTGAAAACAATCCAGATGTCCCTCAATTGAGGAATAGATACAGAAATTGTGGTACATTTACACAATGGAATATCACTCAGAAATTAAAAATAAGGAAATCATGACATTTGCAGGCAAATGGTGGGAACTAGAAAAGATCATCCTGAGTGAGGTATCCCAGAAGCAGACACACATGGTATATACTCAATTATAAGTGGATATAGTCATATAATATAGGATAATCATACTAAAATCTGTACACCTAAAGAAGCTAACAAGAAGAAGGACCCTGGGTAAAATGTTCAATCCTCATTCAGAAAGGCAAATAGGATGGACATAGAAAGAGGCAGAAAACAGGGAATAGGACAGGAGCCTACCACAGAGGACTGTTGAAAGACTACCCAGCAAGGTATTAAAGCAGATGCTGAGACTCATAGCCAAACATTTTTATACATTTTGTTACATTTTTAAAAAATGCTTTCCAAATGGAAGAGCTCCTGACATAGTTCCATTATGTTTTCTATATTTCATGCTCAAAATAAACACAACAGAAAATACAAATTCTCCAGGCGACAAGTGAAGCAGAGCCCCAAACAGAATTTAATCAACACATCTTACCTTGGGCACAAAAGACTGAGAATAAGGTTTGACTTAACGGGGCTTGGGCACCAGTAACTTGACCCAGACAACAAAGAATGTTGTTCTCTTCTCCAAGGATGTGTCAGTGTCTCCATGACTGAACCCTTTATCCTTCCTCGTTTTTCATTCATGTTCCCCTGTGAAATTTAAATATCACATCTACATGTGGTGTTGAGAAACAGGGGAATAATTGACACAGCCAAGGAGAAAAACATGAACTACCCTAACCTTAGAACCAGCTCAGCCTTGGAAGTGACTGTTCTCTGAGCCGGTTCCCCTACATCCCTGGTTTAGAATAAGGCAGGGCATTTGACCCCTTTGTGTAGCAGCAGAGCAATGGCCCTGAGAGCCTCTCCCTCTCCATGCTCCTCCTGGGGGTAATGGAGTCCTCAGTTCACAGCAAATGTGCCCAATCCTGTTGGATCTCATTAAGTGGGAGTGTTAAACACGCTCCTATCCACTGCTCTGTGAATTCCCCATCCTCACACAACTCAATTCTACTATAGAGATGTCTGTCTTAAAAGTGCACATAATCTCCTAAAAAGCAGTTCCCTGTGGCCTTCCCAGTGCTGGGCACCGCTGGGGTTGAACTGGTGCAGAATAGAGCCATAAGCCTCAGGATATCTTCAGAGCTCCCAGGGATCTAAGGCTCTTTGAAGCCTGTAGCCTAGAAATTTACTGCTGTGCACCTTGGGTACACAGTCACCCCCTGTGTGGTCTGGGAGATGCTGATGGGGCATCCAGGATGAAGACTGACCATGTATATTTATCCATTACATCAGTCCCCCACAAGCCACCAAATGACAAGTCCCTCAGATGCTGGTTCCCAAATCTAGATGGAAAATGCTGACTGATGGAGCTTGGGCTCTGCCAGATAAGGTTATTTTGCTTTCAGTGGTGATGGTAATGGGTGTAAAGGATCTCTGGGATAGGTGCGGTTAAAGCCCATAGCCCCTATTATCTCAGGAGCTAGGGCTTTGGGCGATACCAGGATCAGAAAATAGCACTTCGATTTAATTTAACCTTTCTATTTTTCTTCTTGCCATACTTTACTTTCTTGGTGTTCCTGAGTTTTACAAGAAGCAGGAGGCTACAATTTCCCCCTATCTGAGGAAATTCTAACTTGACTACCATCTATTTAGAAGCAGGACAGTGAGGCTGGCTCCTGCTCCCTCCTCCTGAGGATTGGCTCCAGATGAAATCTGGGTGCCGATGGGAGACTATAGCATTCAGTGGACTGCAGCTCATATCTGTGTTCAGTCCCCTGTCCCCCACCACTTCCATGCACAGGGAATGCGGTCCTGACACTGCCTGGGGACTGGGACAGCCTTTGGAGCTCAGTCATGACACTAGACATGGGCATCAGCTCAGCAAGGACCAAAGCACAGGAGCAGGCATGCCTTTAAGAGAACCTGGGGTACCTGAACAACTTGGGGAAGTCATGGGATTGTTCTGTTTTTTTTTTTTGGGGGGGGGAGACTGTGTTTATTTGGTAGGAAATGTTCTCATTTTAAAGTTTCTCATTTAAAGCAAAGGCCCAGTTAGCTCCAGAGTTGCCTAGTGCTTGGTCTTGTCTGGCTTTGTGCCTTCCAACCTGGAGACCCTTCCCTAGTTCTGTCCTTTGGGATCCTTGCCTCACTAGGAATCCAGGAGTCAAGAAGCATCACTCATCAAATGAAGAGCAAGTGCTTCTGGGAAATGCCTATGATCATTTTCCAAACCTTGAGTGGGGACTCTGTTATGAAAGAAACCCATTTTCCAAGACAGAATTGGTAATGGAGAATTGGTGGGAGTCTACTTCCTTCCTTCCTTCCTTCCCTCCCCTCAGATCAGTGTCCAGATGTCAGCTTTATTGAAGCTTGATTTTACATAGAAACTCAATATAATTTGGCATTTGGTAATTATTTGTGCTACGTTCCGTGTAACAACTTAATATAAGCATAGAGAATCTTGCAACAAGAGATTAAGTGGCCTAGAATCCACCCTTTAATCTACCAAGCAGAACGTTCTCAAGTAAAGCCTACGGGATGGGCAATTATCGAGATGTCCTCCTTCCTCTCTGCTGAGGGCAGAGGCAGTGTGTGTCCTAAAGCATAAATGACCCTCAAGCCAGACTTTCAGGAGCCTGACGGTGGGGAAATCTAGCAGGCCATCCTATTCTCCTTCATTGCTTAAAGAGGCCTATTCCTTTCTGATGAGCTTAAGATAGAACATGATAACCCCTGGGGAAACATTCAATGGCAGGGCCCACTGACTGCCTGGGTGCCACACGGCTGTCCTTTGCACGTGCACTCCATCCTCAGCCCTCTTCTGTCATGCTCTAGCTTTGGAAAGGCAAAAGGATGACGATTCAGAATGTGGTCTGAAGTCTACTGTGCACCGAGACAGTCTTGGCCCTACCTTCAAAGAGAGAACTTAGTAAAAGTACCCTCCTCATAGGGCTGTTGTCAGAATTCAACATTAATTCATTTAGTTCGTGGGATGTACCTGGCTAGCTCTTGACCCTATGTAGGAAATACATAAGGAAGAGCGTAGAGCTGTCAGTCAATAAGATGGCAGGATCCAAGTTCCCCTTCCTCAGTCCCATCTACAGAAATCCAACTTGCAACTCACAGGCAAGCATGGCACTTTTGAAGGAAACACAATTATTTGGGGCATGTATTAAGGAGGGAAACTAAGGGAATATGTAAGAAATTATGACCATCACCTTCTGGCCACCTTACCATTCTCCAGCTGCCTCAGTACCCCCTTCAGCATTCATATAGAAGTGCAGTTGCTAAGGACCATGCTGGAGGGTCAACAGATGTAAGGACAGTAGCAGAGTGAGTATGGGAAGGCAGGACCTTGCTGAGGTCCCAAGGCCAGCGTGTGTGATTGGGCTTTCTTGTACTGAGCTAAATGCTGGGCTTCTAGCTATTCTAAAAGACTGATTTTAAACATTAATAATACATTGTGTCATCTCCTTCATAAAGAAACAGGCAGGGTGCTAACAGGTGTGTGTTAGAAGAGCAGGGAGAATCACGGAGAGTCACAGACCTAAGAACAAACAGAAGGGACTCCATTTGAGTTGGGAAGTAGTAGTCCAGAAAGCATGCGGAGGTCCCAAGGCAGGACAGAGGCTTTGGTCAAGGAGCTGAGGGAAGCCCAAGGCTCCCCTACATAAACACTCAGGGAAGGTGTGGGACAAGAAGACGTGAGAACTAGCAGGCCCCTTGCTATCAGTGTTCCACGGGGTTGGGGGCACACAGTTCTCAAAGCTCCTCCCCACCTCCCCCACATTTCCTAGCTATTCAGTGACAGCAGGAGATGAAAACTGTTTTTAGAAAACCACAGTAACAAACAGTACTTGAGCTGCTTACTTACATGATAGCGTAGTTAAAAATATCTCTGTTCAGGCGGTACGTGTTTCATCAGGGGGTAGTTTGGCCTTTCATATATGTGATCTTTTTCAGAGATAATGTCATCCTGTGAAAAAAAAACATATCCAGCAATTGCATTAACCAGGACGTAATGGAGATTCGTAACAACCAGACACGTGGCTCTTCTGCCTAAGCCTTGTGGCAGAGGCAATTCTTTGGCTACTTCACTGGAAGGCCTTTAAATTCAGCTCAAGATCACTGAGCTGCGTGTCTGCAGGAAACACCAAGTGCTAGACACATCTGCCATAGACCAGAAACCCTCCCTAAGCTCACAGGAAACAGCAAGCAGCCAAAACTACGTTATTAAACTCGAAAAGCCATTGTTGCAGACTGCGGCCCTAAACAGACCCTCATGTAAGTGCTTTCTTCTCTGGGTTGGAACGGCTGTGGACAGAGGATGAGAGCATGCTTGGTCCATTGGCCCGCTCCCGGGACCGCTGCCTGATGAATGCTGTGCCAACTAAACTGCTCCCATTAACCTCCTCTGCCCCTTCCTCTGGGAGCCCGCCCTGACTCCCTTGGGAAATACCCACCTGGTCAGGCTCATGGCACCACGTTCTCTCCTGGGCCAGAGTCACAATTTCACATTGTTTCCATGGTCACTTCACTGATGTCCGCTTCCCTCACTGGACTTCAAGTGCCAGTCCCCACAAGGACCTAGTTTCCCCAGAACCCCTAACCTTTGAGTGAGCTCTGTGGGATGTCAGAAGGCTACCTACCCTCTCACGGATCGTCTTCCACGAGGACTGAAAACAAGGCTGGAACCTGCCCAACAGAGTAAATGGAATGGAGCATTACACAGCTACTAAAAAGGACGCTGACTTAGAGTGCTTAAAAATAAGGGCTGGAACCTATCCATAAGCTAATATGTCAATATGCAAAATGGTACACCAATGATTTTAATGCTGGCATCAAACTTACACCTGAGGAAAGTGGGAACACAAACAACACAGTTCAAATGAGCTGTGCTTGGCGCCTGCCTATGGCCAGTTCTTCTTTGGACTTTATTGGTTTTCAGGGAATTCTCTAGTGAGCAAATCCTGCTTCTTTACCCTCAAATTGTATTTTAAAAACTTAATCTCAGTTGTTCTTTGCCACAGAGACAGAGAACATTTTACATCTCATCTACTCTGGGCCACTCAGAGCCCAAACTTAAGCACAAACCTGACAATGTCTTCCAGCTTCTTACACAGAGCGCTTCCCCCCGCCTCCACAGATCCCCAGAATCCTCTGTGCAGAATGATGCTGACTTCCCATGCAAGCCCCCATTTTTATTAACTCCCAACCACTCTCCTGGGATAAACCCCATTGCTGATTTCTCTGGGAGTCCTTCCTGAACCTCCAACCTATAGAGAGGTCAGCCGACCTGTGTGCTGTTCGTTTCACAACACTTGTAACCATGGACACTGACCCTGCTGGTTAATGTGTCCTCTAGAGTGAAACCCAGGCTGAGACTCTGGTTAATATCTCATCCCAGACTTAAGTATGGAGGCATTGTCATCCCAGCCCTAAAGAGACTGAGGTAGAAGGATGTGAGTTTGAGGCTAGCCTGGGCTATACAGCAGAATCCGTCTCAAAAATACAAAAGTAACACTCATGTCAGGTCACAGTTGGTACTGAATACCACAGTAGAATTTAAAGAGTATTGTTTGAGGAGCTGGAGGGATAACAGTAGTCAGGCACATTTGTCGCTCTTCCTTGAGGATGTAGGCTCAGTTCCCAGTACCCATACCTTCTCCCTCACAGCTACCTTTAACTCCAGTGCCAGGGGATCCACTTCTGGCCTCCACAGGAACATGCATGAACCCAGTGCACAGACACAATAACATTCGGGCCCACAAAATAACATTGTTTGAGTAGTGAATTCATACCGGGGTGAGCATCGAATCCTACATTATGAGGTATCACTAAGCTAAAGCCGTACACAGAATTTTGATGAGGGAAAGCACAAATGCCATTTCCTTGAAATGTTCGAAGAATTTTACCAATTCCAGTAATTTTCTCTGATAATGTTTGAGAAACACTAGAAGGGCACACATATTTGGGATGTTAACAAGGATGACGATAAAGATCATCTCTAGAGAACTGTCTATCACCTGACCATGAAAGCCTGGAGCAGTTGATAGCTCAATTATGCCAATGGCCACATGTGGCTCCTTGTGTCTGTAGTTCACCCTCATTGCTCTCCCACCGCACCCTTCTCTAGAGCAAGCATGTCGCACCGGTCTCCGGGAACATAAGGCCCAGAGTAGGACTGAGTTTACAGATCTATTTCCAACCCAGGAAAACAACAGGCAGCAATTGGCTGCACCCCCAATGCACTGCTGTATTTCGGGAAAACACCATATACACAATTTCTGTTCTCCCTAAGAGTCGTATGAGAAATACAGCAAGTCTTTAAAAACAGCCACCAGCTAGACACATGGGCCTTTAAAATACTACAGCACACAAGTAATAGAGCTGTGTCATCACAGCCCCCTCTGTGATTCTGCTCCTCACTCACAAGAGGAGCAGGGCTGCGTGGTAAAGGCAGGCAATGTGCTCCAGGTGTGGGCAATGGGAAACAGGGGCTGTTCCTCTTTCCTTTGCGACTACATTCTTCACTCTGGTCTTCAAAAGGCTTTGCACATCTTTCATTAAAATCCTGAACTGAGAAACCTAAAATTAAGTCTACCATATGGCCCAGAAATACCAGTCCTGGGCATAGGCTCAAAGGACTCAGTATCATTCCTACTCCACAGACACAGACAACAGATGAAGGAACAAGAAAAATGTGCTACATGGAAGCCATTGATTTGTAAGGGGAAAATGAAATCATGAAATTTTCAGGTAAATTCGTGGAACTAAAAAAGATCATTCCGAGCGAGACACCCAGGCCCAGAAAGACAAATGCCATACTCATGTTCTCTCCTAGCTCCAAGACTGCAGATGTGAATGAGTAACCACAGAAACCAGCAGGTTTTAAAGGCTCTGTGGAAAGCAGAGAATTTTTGAGAGAGGAATAGGATACAGGTATTAGGAAAGGGAAAGGGGGAAAATGAGAAGGGCGGCTCTAACGGGGACGGAGGGAGGGAGGGTAATGCATAAAGAGAAAGAAGAAGGATGGATAAGTAAGCACCGAAGGTTGTCTGAAAAAGTCTCGAGGAAAGATTATTTTATATTTGCCTAAAGCTATATACAATATATGTGTGAGAGAGAGTAAGTATCTTAAATGAAGTTGTGCCACTTGGGCCAACAATCCTCCCTACAAGAACAATATACTAACAGTACCAGGCATGAGAAACCTCCTTTTGACCGGTTGCTCAGTGTAGTCCGAATGACTCCCCAAACAATATATACCATTGACGTTGCCCTGGGATTCCCCTCAGACGCTGATGGTAAGACCCTATGGCTGAAGACATTGAACATTTAGGACACAGGACTTGGCTTACTTGAATTGGCCTTGAGAGCACCGCCCTGCAGTCTAGTCTACATAGTGTCGTGAGGTACTAACTATGTAAACTGCCAAGGAAGGGAGGCAATTATGAGTCGTACCCAGCTATGGCATGTGAACCACAACAATGATCAGCACAGCAAGGTGTCCATAAAGGTGTAATAGCGCCACTGCCGTGTTGGTGGTAACCAGCAGCTGCTTCAGTGGCCGGAAGACCTGCTCGTCAGGAAGGAAATCATGCCTACTACCAGAAACCCAGCCAACCACCTGGGGCTAATGGGGTTAGGACTCCTACAAGAGAATCTGCTATCGTCACTTTGCTAAACCAGCATAATTCTTTAACTGCATTCTAAATCTTATCCTTATAACCACAGATAAGTGGAGCTATCAGCCCTCATCAAAGAGGCTTCTCGCTACAGCAAATAGATACCATCACAAAAAACCACAACTGGACACAGTGAAAAGATCAAGGGATTCCACTCAGCTGCAGTGGAAACATCTGTAGTCTGGCTCCTGTATCCATGTCTCGGGGAACATTTCAGAATAGAATGCACATGCATGTATAATAATAAAAAAAAGAGGCTATCAGCTTGAGAGTGTGGAGGACATGGAAGGTGTGGGAGGGAGGAAAGGGAAAGGAGAAAGTGATGAATTACATTAAAATGTAAAAAGTCAATTAAATTTTTAAAACATTGGACTGATTACAGAATGGGAGAAAAAATGCCAACAATATATCAGGCAGGGGATTAACGTCTAAAAACATAAAGATCTGAAAAAAAATTAAAAGCATCCAGTTAGTAAATGGGCTAGTAAACCGAGTATCATTCTCAAAACACACACACACACACACACACACACACACACACACACACACACACA
>NW_026592510.1:8666543-8715973 GCF_907164565.1 Psammomys obesus | reverse complement strand
ACACACACACACACACACACACACACACACACACACACACACACACACACTGTGGACAATAAACAACAGAAAAAAAAGTTCAACATCCTTAGCCACCAGGGAAATGCAACTAAAACCGCTTTGAGAGTCCATCGTACCATAGCAGCGCCAGCATCAAAACGCACAAATGACACCATATGCTGATGGTGGGGGTAGAAACTTAAGACGCCACTATGAAAATCAGTGTGAGGTTTCTCAAACAATTAGAAATAAAAATAAAAGTGGACCCGCCGTATGACACAGCTACCCACTCCTGGGCATATATCTGGAGTTTCCTACATCAGTGTACCACAGAGAGATCTGCACACGCATGTCCACTGCTGTGGTGCTTGCAACAGCTTGGGACTGGGAGAAGCCTAACATACAGGTGTGGAAAATATTCACAATGGGATTTTATCCTGCCACAAAGAAAACAAATTCTTGGCATCTGCAGGAAAATGGCTAGAATCTGAAATCATTATGTCATGCAAACAAAGTCAGGTTCACAAAGACAAACACTATATGTTTTTTTTTTTTTTATGTAGATCATGAAACTAGAAAGGGAACTATGCTGGATAGTTTTATGTTGACTAGACACAGGCTAAAGTCATCTGAGAGGAGTGAACCTCAATTAAAAAAAAAAAAGCTCCATAAGAACAGGCTGCAGGCAAGCCTGTAAGACATCCACTAAATTAATAATTGATAGGGGAGGGCCCAGCCCATTGTGGGTAGTGCTGTCCCTGGGCTGGTGGTCCTGGATCCTATTTAAACAAACAAACAAACAAAAAAAAAAAAAACAAAAACAAAAGCAGGCTGAGCAAGCCACAGGGAGCAAACTAATGAGCAGCACCCTCCATGGCCTCTGCATCAGCTCCTGCCTCCGGGTTCCTGCCCTGTTTGAGTCCCTGTCCTGACTTCCTTCAGTGATGAAGAGTGATTTAGCAGTATAAGCCAAATAAACCCTTTCCTCCCCAAGTTTCTGGTCGTGGTGTTGCCTCACAGCAATAACAACACCAAGTAGGACGGAAGTTATGTAGAAAGAGACCTTGAGGCAGTAGATGCTGAGATGAGGGTAACGGAGTGACACATCGCACAAGCACTGTTGCGGGGTAAGGAAGGGACCAGTAAGGAGTAAAAGGGGTGAGGGAGGAGGTGAAAGTTTGGTATAAGAAAAACAAAATGCATTTGTGTGTGTGTGTGTGTGTGTGTGTGTGTGTTCGTATGCGTACACGTGCATGAGTATGCATGTGTACTTTTACTCTGTGCTAGGTTGCAAGGTGTCAGAGAACAGGAGGACTGTGCTACGTGTTAGTCTCCATTACAGACATGGTAAACAGATTATCAATCCTAACACTCTCCCACACACTCAACTCCAATCCCAATTGATGCTGTTTGCCTCAGTAAACACGAAGCAGTTCTTACGTCAGCCAAAACTGAGGGTCAGCCGGCTGGGTACATGAAGCTACTCATCAAAGGGAGGCCAAGTGGACATACAAATGCGTATGTCACTTGATGTGTTCAGAAGCAGCCGGGCCCTCCCTTTGCCCTCTGTGGGAGTTAACTTCCGTCTGCTCTGCCCTCCTTTCATCTGGACTACTGCTGAGGGCACACCATAGTCTGTGTCATGTTAAGCGGATGGGGCCATGCTGACCCTCCTGTCTAGTGTGTCAGCCCCTAGAGAGTAGAGACAAGTTATGATCAGGCACATGTCAGACAGCTGCCCAGGAATTTCAACATATTGTAGTGTCAGAATAGCCTGCTGTACTGATTCTAGGAGTTAGGAAGGTGTGTGTAAACAAAACACACAGACAAAAGCCGTAGGCTACCCCAGTCCCCATGACAGAGCAGTGCTGTGGCTGAAGGCAGATGGGCCTGAGTTCAGAACCCCAGCACCCACAGAAAAAAGCTGGCTGTGGTCCCACTGGTGCAGGTAGGTTGGCTGGGTGGGGTTGAAGACAGAGCCTAGCCTACAAAAATGAATGAATGAATGAATGAATGAATGAATGAATGAATGACTAAATAAGTAAGGTGAGCTTCAGATTCAGAGAGAGAGAACTAGTCTCAAGAGAATAAGGTAGATGGTGATAGAGAGACACCCAACATCTTCCTTCCTTTGCCACACACACACAGGTACACACAAAACACACACACACATGAACCCACAGACACACACAGACACAGGCATACACACCCACATGCACACACATCACAAACACAAAACAAAATACGATGGTTGGTATAAAAAGAGCTCAAAACTAACAATATTTATCGACTCATTCATAAATTTTAAACTGAAGTTTTTAGTTTTACAATATGAAAGTATTCACTAGACATTTTACAAGGTATACATTAACAAAATAGAGTGGTAAAAAAATCATCTGTGTTCCACCAGTCAACAATAAACACCATTAATGTGCATATTTTATTGGCATAGACTAGTTTCTTGGTTTGTTTACATTATTTCAAGCAGCGAGAGACATTTGCATATTGCTTTGTCTGTAGAGCTCAGGCAGGAGACTGTATTTGCCAGTCAGCATCTCAGATATAATAAATCAACATTTAGTTTGCCGATGTCTGCCAGGGTTAGCGAATGCCATATGTTTTGGGTAGATGACACTCAGGCAAATCAGTAGAGGGGCGAGTGAGCAGTTTTACTCCCTGAGCCATCTCCCCAGCCTGTCCTTCTGCTCTTTGTAGTGCTAGTTTGCTTTGGTTTTTCTTTTTGACAGTACTGGGGGGTAAACCTGGAGTCTCATGCATACTAGACAAGTGCTCTGCCATGGAGCTACACCACCAAACCCATACCGGGTATCCTCAAACACGGCTTCCCAAGGAAAAGAGGCTAGCGGTACTTTTTGTGCAGGTTTGAAAAGGGATGGTAACGCTCATCAGCTGACTTCTCCAGCAAAGCAAACTGACAAGGTATTCAGGCTTTCTTCCTGACAGAGTACTAGACTCCTCAGACAAGGGGAAGGTGCTGCCTGCTGACCTTTCTCGGCGAAGAGGCTGATCCAGAGGGCTGGTAGGTCTGGATAACGGGGAGGAGGCAACTGAAGTTCCTGGGTAGAAATCAGCGTCCCCTTGGTGACTGAGCCAGGACCTTCTGGACTTGGTTGAATCTAGAGGTGACTGACTCCTTAAGACAATCCGCTCATCTGGCTCTCTGATAACCTGAGTGACAACATATGTTATTCTCCACTTGCAGTTTTGGTTTTCATTTGCCTAACATAAAGCTGGGGGCAGGCTAGAACAAGGAGGGAAATTGAGGTACAGTAACAGAGTACCTGGCCAGGGAGCTCCTGTAAATAAAAGCGGGGAACTCCTGTAAAGGTAGAGGAGCCTCAGGAGTCCAGGCCAGGGGGACATGGCCAAAAGGCTCTAATTGGCAATGTTAACAAATCAAAGTAAACTCACACTTGGAACACTTTGATTTCTGAGGGCATGGACTTTTCGGTTCCAGGAAAGATCTGACTTTTTAAACAAAGTGTGTCTGTGCTGTACATATACATTGCAGCATATACTTAATTTCCTCCACTACATCTCTCTCAGTTTGTAGCATACGAGCTAGAACTTTCAGCCTGACAAACTGATCACACTGAGGACACATTTACCACCTCACTGTATAAAAGTAACTGATTAAAGGAAAGCAACATGGGTCACTGGTCCTAAAGTAAGAATCGCCCTATGTAACCCTACTCTTGGTAATGGATCACCCAAATGAACGAAGGGGAGCAAGCCAATGGATTCCCCCAGTGACGCACAGTGGAAGCTGCGCACTGGCCTGCATAACCCCCCCCCCCCCAGCTATGCTGCCCTCGAGAGCAGCGCGAGTAGGAACAATTCCTCCCCGTTCATAGAGGCGGGAGAGAAACCATTTACAGATGCCGCTGCTGATGCTAAAGTTACCTTTATGTTTGCTGCAAAGCTGTCAAGAGAAGATGCTAGAAGAAAGAGGAACAGTGTGAGGATTGTTATTACCAGGTAGCCATAATCCCATAGCACAAACAAACGCCCCCTTGTAAGTTCCAAGATCACAACTGAGACTCCCTTGGGGCCCCCGCAATTCTACGGGACCTTTCTGTCTCCCTGCGGTCCACAGTCAGGTTGTATTTTCAGTGACAGTACAGCTGGAAAGGGGGTGGGGGACAAACCTGACAGGGATTGTAAGTTCAAGACCCTTTCACAGCCTTAAAGAGAGAAAACATATTTTCCCAGGTGCCCAGAGCTCAAAAGAAGGCAATATGGGCTTAATATACAGTTTCTGTGCTCTGCCTCGTGAGTCCTTCTTGGTTTCTGGAGAAGTCTTTACATAGGGGCTCATGAGGATACTTGGGCAAGGTGAACGTGAATGTGAAATCAGTCCAAACAATACGTGAGAGCATAGAGAAACACAATGCATCTAAGGCACAAATCACTGTCGTTCCCTTAAATATTTATGAGGCTAGTACACACTAGCGAGCGGCAAGGATGATCAGAGGGTAACGGCCTATCATGTCCAAGACCCTAGTTCCAAACAACACAGAGCACTGCAGTACTAACATAATGAGGGTAATAATAATCCCAGAAGTAGTAAACACACGTGGAGAAAACTAAAAAGTGGATTTTTTTTTTCCAGGTTTAATGACAAAAGAGTCTCTGGACTCCTCGTACCCTTCACAGCACCAGCTGCAATAAGGAAGAAAGGAGATTTTTAAAGCTCGATTTGTTCCGTACCTGGGTACACTCACCTCGGTGTGCACACAGTCCTGGAAACTCCCCACCCTAAGCTGAGCAAGGAATCAGCAACGCTGAGCGCCCTGCAGATACAGCTACAAAACTCTCCTGAGGCACCGGAACCCCTTGGGCACAATCCTGCACTCGGCATGCATTAACATCTGCATTAACATCTGTTCTGCTTTTGACCCTTGTTTCTTAAAGGGCAATCCACGGTCCAGCAGCATGAGGACCACCCAGAAACTCGTGAGACAAGGCCCCAGGCCCCACCCCAGCGCTCCATCACGACCTACAGTTCAACAAGAGCCCCAGCTTTCTCAGAGGCATGGCTGCTTTATTCTCCCATAGGCCTGGAGGTGGCCCAGGCATGGGAATGGCTTGACAAGCCACAGGGATCCCAGGACCCAAGTCCAGAGATCTGAGCTCCTGGAGGGTATAGCTACGCTAACAGCTTGATGTGTGACCTGTACTCACACTGTAACCTCTGCAAACTTCCTCACCAGCCAGGATCATGAAACGGTAAAGCCCAAGACAGGCGTGATGTATGCCAGCCACCATATGCAAGCCAGCACCAAGCTCGACCGTCTCCCCAAGAATGGATATTTGCTGTTGCTTGCATTCACTGGGTCAGGGAAGACAGCGTTGCTTTCACAGGCTGCACCAGTGATCTTCAATTGCAGGGCTTAAATTAAGTGTCAGAGGTGATGAAGCACTTCCGCCTCCCGCCCCTACACGCCGTCCGCGCTCAGCTGTGCTCAGGCACTCTGCTGTAAGAACACTGGCCTGAGGTGCCACAAAACACCTGCAGTCCCTTCCAGGCATAAACTACGAAGCCGGACACCGGGAACTCTCCTGTGAGGGCATCACAAGTCAGTCCTACCAAGAGACGACAGCCAGCCCTGTCCATCACCAGTCCATCACCAGCCCTGGCTAGACTGAGAACTCCAGGCAAGCCGCCATGACCTTCAGTAGGGACAGACACTGTCAATCAATGTGTAGTCCAGAAACCTCAATGGGAGCAGAAGGTGTCCCTTCAGGACACCTCCAAATGAAAACCTGCATTCGTAAGTCCACTAAGACATGATTTATTCCTCTCGTTCTCATTCTCCCACAGAGTAACAAAATCCACCGCGACACTTCATAGCATTACTGTACCAATGGTGGCATGTCATGGCGTTACTATTAAAGGCTAGTGACTTCTCTGCTGGTGTACTGCATTTTACAATTGCTCACTTTCTATTTCTAACACGCTAAATGTGAATAGCCATCACCCAGGTCAGCCGCAGCTCTTTCGAGTCCTCAGTAGGATTTGCAAACGCATGCGTAGGATCCTGCAATCCACAGCTCAGAAGATGGCTGCCCCTTAGCCTAACTGCTTCAGAGAGCTGGCTCTCTCCGCACTAACATGGAATCTGCTCAGCAAGTGCCATGACCCCCATCAGTCTCTTGCCCCTCTCCCATCAGAAAAAAAAAATGGCAAACCCAACAACGTATTTGCCATCAGTGACACCTTTGCAAGGGGTTCAGGCCAGGACAAAGCGGTTTCAGTTGGCTTTGCAGGCCTAACCAGAGGCTGTAGACACATACAGTTAATCACAGCACCCAGCTCTGGCCCCTTCACATACTGAGGGCGACTTGAAAATACACTGCTTCTTGGTTGCCTCTGCCCCATGGGGATGCCGCAGCTGGAGAGACCTTGAGAATCAGGCCCATAGCTTCCAGTGTAACTGCAGTTCCTCAGGGAGAAAGATGCTAAGTGTGAGGCACGGGGGCTCGTTAGGGGAATGTTAGTGACAAGAAACTCGGTTACCTCTTTTCAGCGAAAAATCAAAGTCTAAAATCTTCGATTTTCTTCTGGACTTCTGTGAAAGATTTGTCAAATTATTTTCACCAAAGGGGTCTTGGTTGTCTACCTGAAAGTGAAGGAAACATGTAAGACCCACCTACAGTAGCATGGACATCCTTCTCGTTACCCATGATGCCCTCCCCACAACCACCACTGACAGAGACGTTTGGAAAATAACCTAAATCACAGTCTCCACGTATGTTATGGTATACTCCACAGAAGAAACTGTCCACTGTCTCCACTAAGGCTACATATAAAAGGGCGTGTGTGAAATGTGAGCAGAAGGGACTGAAGCTAGGCACAAATCACGTTAGCATAACAGAGAACGATGAAAAGCCAGAGTGCAAAGCTTCTGTCTCCTGAGGCTGAGATTACAGGTGTGAGCCTCCAGCCCCGCTGGGCCTCCTTTGAACGGGACAGAGTATTCCAAAGTCAATAGATTGACCAGATCCCCCTTCCAGTCTACTGTCTAGATTCTTTTAAAACACAGTAACAGTAACTAGTCTCTTACTTAAAGTGACAGGGCATGTTCTCCTAAAACAAAGTTAGTCAACATGATCTGCAAAAGCAGGTCAAAATACTTGAAAAAGAGACTCTTCCATAGCATAAAGCTAGACTGAAATGTTGGTTTATTTTATTTTTTTCAGTGAGACAGGCTAATATACTAGCTTTTATTGTATGCCAAGAAACAGACTGATTAAGTTTTCTAATTTAAAAATTTTAAATGTGTATGAATGTTTTCTTTGCATGTATGTTCATGTACCACATACATGTGTTTGTGCCCACAGAGGCCAGAAAAGGGCATCAGATCTCCTGGAACTGGAGTTACAAATGGGAGTTGTTGAGAGGGTGCTAGGAATTGAACTTGGGTCCCCTGGAAGAACAGCCAGTGCTCTTAACTGCTGAGCCACCTCACCAGACACAAGTTCTCTACATTTTAATGCTTCAGTTAAGGATGTCTTGTGTGTGATCAGGAAATCTGACTAAAATCAAGTATGTAAGATATTCTATAAAAAGAGCCTAGCAAAATACTAAAAACTGCAATGATTTGGTAAATAATGGAATGTCAAGTCTTCACTCCCTAAGAAATCTAGCCATTTTTTTAAAAAAAGATTAATTACTCGACAGTGACAGGGACTGCATCTTATAAGCATGTATATGGAATAGAATGAACCACACTGTCTGAAATACACCAGCCACCAATACTTCTATAGAACCATATTTAGTGACAGGTGGCGACATTCCTGTCAGGCATCTTTACCAAGACCCCCAAAGAGAAGCAGCCACTTAGTATTTCTGTGTCTATGCGTAGTCCTTGTTTGTAGATTAGGTGGTCCACACTTTCTAGCCAGAAAGCTCAATTCTACCTACAAACAAATTACATATAACCATCTCAAGAGCACCTTGGCTGAGACTAACCCTACCTAGCTCACAGCCTGTATCAAATGCACACTCATCATTTCAAGTGATTTTAGGTCAAAATGTTGATCTAAAATGTCAACATTTCATCAGCTGCTAACATTCTGAGGTAAGTCACTAACTGGAATGTGGGGTAGAGATCACAAAGAGTATGAAATAACAGGAAATGTTAATTTGCATGTATCTATATACACAGAATTACAGCTTCATAGAAAACATGAAGGCTATGTATACAAATACTGAAGAAAATGAATTAAATTAATGATTTGTGGCTGATGTGTGTGTGTGTGTGTGTGTGTGTAAAACCCAGTAGCTTAAATTTTCCTAGAACACACTATGCAGCCCAGGCTATAGCTTGAAACTCATGGCAATCCTCCCGCCTCAGCCTCCCAAGTACATCACAAAAGCACATCACCATGCCTGACTTTAGATATTATTACACTAACGAGCTGATGTGTAGAGTGTCTCTATTTGATAATACAGTAATTAAACCCAAATTTTCAAGACAACTAAGAGGACCACAGTGACTAACAATCCCCACAGCTTCTCGTGACTAAGACTCAGATGCCTCTCTGGGTGAGGCCAGTCCTGCTCCCCGCCCCCCTGACATCCCGACCCTGCTCAATGTTTGGCTACTGAGCACCAATCTCACTGAGAAAGTGAAAACTGCTTCTTCTAAGCAGAAGGAGCTTCAGTCTGGATTGATGCACCTTGTCAGCCAGCCATTGACTGTCACCTTCCGTTCCTGGCAGCTCACCCTCTTCTGGGTGATGGTGAGTCATCATCTACAGGCGACATCCCCCATTAACAAATGTTCAAAGCTAAAAATGGAGTGATGGGCATTTACTGAGCAAGTGCTCCCGGAGCTGCCTTTATGGACATCCCTAACAATGGCACTAGAAAACGAAAATCATTTAAGGACGGTTATTATTCGTTTGCATTCCCTCTTCAGTAACTGCTGCCCACTTGTTTGCACGGCTCAACAGTTCTTTCTCCCACTCTTATCCATGTCCCTCACATATCAGGCTGCTCCGAAAAATCACTTTGAGCTCACATGTCTAACCACAAATGGAGGCTTCCTTTCTCCTGGGAACTTGAAGCTCTTTTTCAGCTGAGTTGGCTGGTGGAGGAGAAGACGCCTGCGGGAAGGTGGCGAGTATTCCTGGAACTGGGTGCCTTTGGCAAGTTGGTCGGGACTTTTCTCCCTTGCCTTCATCTTCTTGTTACTTGCGGGGACTCTCTGTCCAGACAGTTTCCACAAAGGCCTGTGTGGCTTACAGTTTTCTTCCTGAGAGCAGAAAACAACATCAATCAAACAGAGATTTGCTGTTCTGTTTCACTGTGTTTGTTTTTAGTTGTTTTTTGTTTTTGTTTTTGTTTTTGTTTTTTTTTTCCAGTGCTGGGAATCAAACATCTGATGATTTCAAGTGCTGGGAATTGAGCTTGCTTGCAAGGCACTCTACCTGTGAGCAATCCCTCCAGCCAAAAATATTCTTTTGATTGAAAAGGAAAAGATAATGTACTCAAGCCTATAATGTCAATTAACTGAACATTTTAAAAGTAAGATTGAAGACTGCCTCAGATTTATAAAACAAATCTTTAAAGAAAACCATTTTTCTATTTGCTCATTTAGTTATGTTACCGTTTAGGGTAGTATAATTAGCACGCATAACTTTCTAAGATCACATACTTTAAATAATAACAGGGAGTTTTGTATTTATTAGGGGGAAGTTTACCAACAGCAGATATGCACAGACAGACTCTGAGCACAGACAGACTATAGACACGGGAAGTATGAATCGCTCTATATACGTGGGTCCAACTATCTGTATACATTCAGTGCAAAGAACTGATTGAAAGGAATTAAGTGTTTCTATGTGTACAGCAATGAAAGCATTTCTAATGGTTTAGGGGGCTGTTGCGGTTTAGAGTCAGAGTCTCACCATGTAGCCAAGGCTGCCCTTCAACCTGTAGCCAGCTCCCACCTTGGCATCCCAAGTGCTAGGATTACAGGGATGTGTCACTACCACCAGCTTAAAATGGTTTTTAAAATTAAAGCTAGTTGTCTCGGGGAATAAACAACCATCTTAGCCGAAATCCCACTTAGCTCTGAGCGAGGACTCTGCCGGGCTCCTCTTTGTTCTTCCAGCTGTTCTGTTTGTTATGTCTGTTTGTGGGGCAGGGGGGCAGCTAATGGTCTCATTCTGTTTTTGACATCATCACTTGAACATCAATATACAACAAACATACTCTAACGTGACAGGCCAAGCAAACTGTCTAACTACAGAAATCAAACCTAGCAAAACCTGCCCAGCTTATTGCATGTTCAGTTTTCATTTAAATGTAGCAAAATGACTCCAGACTAACAGTCTTTAAATTAGGGTGGAGGTGGGGGGGAGGGGTTCCTGTCATTTCTTTCATCGTCCTTTCGGTTATACTTACAAAAAATCTGTTTCTCTGCGGGAACACACATTCTCGGATGGCTGTCCTTGTAGAAAACTCTAGTTTCGGAGCGATGCCCTAGAAATGAGGCAGCATAAAGAGAAGCAAAAGACATTACTAGAAACAACTCTCTTTCCCATCTCATTGTCACTGGGAATCTGCCAAGAACCCAGTGTCCCGTAGTAAGCACAATCAGAATACTTTCTTTTTTGAGACAGGATTTCTCTGTGTAATGCTGGCTGTCCTGGACTCGCTCTGTAGACCAGGCTGGCCTCGAGCTCTCAGAGATCCACCTGCCTCTGCCTCCCTGAGTGCTGGGATTACAGGCGTGTGCCACCATGCCCAGCTGAACACAATTTTTAATAGAAAATAGCACGTGCTTAACCCTTGGGTTGTGACCCCTTTGGAGGTCACATATCAGATGTATACACTGCAATTCACAACAGCAGCAAAAGTATAGTCATGAAGTAGCAATAAAATAATTTTATGGTGGGGGGGTCACCACAACACGAGACACTGTATGAAAGGGCCGCAGCAACAGGAGGGTTGAGAGCCACTGGGCTAAACGCCTGTGCAATGTATACTCCATACTAAGCTGAGGTCTAAGTGAACTTGGAATGCATACACTCACATTCCTAACACAACCCTGTGAAGTGGATCCTAATAAAATTTTCACCTGGACATGAGTGAGCTCGGACACAGTTTAAATAGCCTGTCAGGCTGGCCTTGGCAGATCTATTGACTGGACCCAGACATCTGGGTCCCAGTGTCCATGCTGCTAGCTACTCTGTCTAAAATATGGAAACATAAAAATGAGATTAGTGAGGAGGAGGAGGAGCAGGTAGAGGGTCGCCTTCATACTTGCCTTTGCGAACTTGCTTTCATCTTATGTCAAACATTTACGTTCATCAGGCCTATTCTTAAGTGTTACTTGTCTGTTTTGGTGTGGTACTTTATCATCTGAATGACTGGTGAGATACAAAGCGGAAGAAAACAACAATGGATGGAAATACAAAGAAAAAAGAGCTGGGTGGTGGCGGCACGCGCCTCTGATCCCAGCACTTGGAGGCAGAGGCAGGCAGATCTCTGAGTTTGAGACCAGCCTGGTCTGCAGAGTAAGTTCCAGGACAGCCAAGGCTGCACAGTGAAACTCTGTCTCTAAAAAACAAAAGAAAAATTCCATTAGAGTTCTATAGTGAAGAAAATAAAACTAATTGTTGATGAACTGATAAGAGACAGCAAGCAGGTAAATGGTTCGCCTGACCTTTACAGTTCACTCACTCTCATTTTCCATAGGGGTAGTAAAAACCAGGAAGAGTGAACTGCACTAAATCTAAGAGTATTAGCATCCTGCCTGTGGCTAACAGCATAAATCCAAAGCACAGAATTCCTGTCCACCACGCATACATCAGGCTCCGTGAGCCTGAGTATAGTCCCAATGTACAACACCTTCCCCTCCATGCCATGGGGAAGGAAACAGCAGTCCCTTCCCAGGGTGACAGAACATGACCATCCGTGCCGTGAGCTCAGCACACACCGTGAGCATCAACTGCTAATGAACCTCTGGCAATTGGGTCGATTTTGAATAGTGAAATGTCTCAGAGGCACTGAATCCCTCTATCTTTTTACAAATTTTCGATAGAGTTTGATATACTCAATTTCAAGAACTGATATTTTTTTCATCTGATGCACGAGGGTATTTCAATGCTTTTTTTTTTTTTTTTTTTTCTAGTTTTCTTTTTTTGAGACAGGGTTTCTCTGTAGCCTTGGCTGTCCTGGACTCACTTTGTAGACCAGACTGGCCTCAAACTTGAAGAGATCCTCCTGCCTCTGCCTCCTTGAATGCTGGGATTAAAGATGTGTATGCCATCATGCCCAGAATTCAATGCATTTTTAAAGATGATAATTGCCTCCATTTATACATAACTGCAAATAACAACTTCTTACAGGTTAGTCCTTCCATTATGCCCAGAGCATTCGACACATTGACACTTGGGAAGAAAAAAATTAGTGTTTCTCCTTGTTTTGATTTTGAAGATGGCATTTATTTAACTGGGAATTTGAGGGGGGAAGTTAATATAAGAGTTTCCTCAGCCTGGTTGCCCTTAACTTTTCTTCCCTTTGAGATTCTAAAAGGCAACATGCCAATAACGTGAAGCAAGGAAGGTGAGCATCGCACAGGAACCATGGACCTAAGTGATACATGGAGATGATGTTGAAGAAGGGGGGGGGGAAGTAGTTTAGGGATATTTGCCAGACCCTGAAAGATAATGGCGGGGGAGGGGAAGATGTTTAAAGGCACAGGCATTTGAATTCTGATTAGGACAACTTCTGATGAGTGTTTGTTTTGGAAGCACTGAAGGAATGGAGGTTCCCCTGCTAACACTCTGAAGAGTGTTCTCGGCAGAGCAGGACAGTAGCATCTCATTAAATGATAATAGCAAGACAGTGCAGAAACAGAAAGCTTAAGTATTAATTGTGATTTTTTTTTAATAATTCCTAAAGAGGTGGCCCTTCAAGTGGATGTCATCCAATAGACATAAAATGCATTTAAAAAAGAGAGCAAGAAAGAAGTGGTGGTTTCAAGGACAGAAATCACAGACCATAAAAACAAAAAGAATGCATTGAATTTGGGTTCGGTAAACGCCTCCAAACAGATTATCAGTTGACTATCTCCTGCAGCACTCGAGGTTCCTTGACGATACCAGCCTCCATCCGTTCCCCTCTGCTAAAGAGAACAGAGTATCAGCCCTGGCTAATTTGAAAATTGTTAGAGGGAGAATAGAAATGTAGAAGCTTGCTGGGCAGTACTGGCGCACACCTTTAGTTCTAGCACTCGGGAGGCAGAGGCAGGCGATCTCTGTAAATTTGAGGCCAACATGTTTTAAAGAGGTACTTCCATGACAGCCAGGGCTACACAGAGAAGGCCAACCTAAAAACAAACAAACAAACAAACAAACAGAAACTGTAGAAGGTTGAAGGCATGAAACAAATGTGAGACAATATCATTGCTGTCACTATTCTATTTGGTGATAACAGCTATGACCAAACAGATCTTTCTGTCAATCTGCAATAAGAAGTACTTGAAAGAGGAACCTTTTAGGACAGCATGTGACAACTGGATATGGCAAAGATATATCTCAGTTAGATAACAAAACTACCAGCTTTTAGATCAACAGTGGAAGTCAGAACAGTTTGGTATCAGAAGCCGGGCAGCTGACATGGATGAGAATAGAATTCAGGTAAATAAGCATGACAAAGCTACCTGCCTGAGGTCACCACTGTCAAGAATAAAATGTTCATGCCCCCAAGAACTTCTCTCCCCAAAGAAGGCTCAGTGGGGAGGGTCACTCACCGGAAAATCTACAGCTGTCTTCATGAGCACCTCCCTCTGCATGCCGAGGTGTGAGGATGTCAGCTTGGGTTCAGGGAAGAGAAAATCTCGTGTGTTTTCTTCATAGTAGGCCAACTCTTCCCATTCTAGAAGGAAAGAAGAAAAGGCATACGTAAATGTATTCCACACCCCTCAGGTTTAAGAAAATAGATGCTCAGGTGGTGTGCTGCCTCGGTTGTGCTGGACATGGAGCTGCAGCGTTTGATGTTTTCTCCTGCTGAATTTTGGTCTCACTTTGATCACTCCTTCCCATACTCTGATCCTTCCACTTTTGCAATGGGAATGTTTATTATTTTGTGCCATTCTATGTTGGAATTGTACAACTTGTTTAATTATTATTTTATAGGAACTCAGTTAAGACTGAGTCTCTGACGCAGACTTTGGACTTTTAAACTGTTGGAATTGTTCAAGACAAAGGGAACTTTTGAAGATGGATTGTGTTTTGCACTATGAGATGACCTTGAAACTTTGGAGACAAGGGATGGAAAATGATCAAAGTGGCATCTTGGGGTAAGCATGGAGATACTTAGCAGTTAAGATACCTTCCTGCTTTTCCAGAGGGCCCCAGTTTAGTTCCTGGCACTCATGTCAGATGTTCCACAACTGCCTATAACCCCAGCTCAAGAAGATAAGACCGTCCCTCTGGCCTTCACGGGAACCCACGCACCCACAGCATATATTCACACAAATACACATATATACACAAATAAAAATAATAAAAATTTAAAAGCGATGTGTTTGGAAGACTGGAGAGGTGGCTCAGCAGTTAAGAGCACTGGCTGCTCTTCTAGAAATCCTGAGTTCAATTCCCAGCAACCACACGGTGGCTCTCAACCATCTATAATGGGAGCCAAGGCCCTCTTCTGTTGTGCAGGCATACATGAAGATAGAGCACTTGTATATATATATATATAGAACATATAAACAAATAAACGTTTTGAAAAAATGTTTGGCTATCAAGTCGACTAGAGTGGAGTTGTTCATCTGTTATCAACTTAATGACACTATCTGGGAGACTGGCATCTGGTCATGCCAGAGGGTATTATGTTGGTTAGGTTGAGGTAGTAAGATTCATAGACTGTGGTTGGTTCTATTCACTGGACTAGGATCGTGGACTACATGAAAAGAAGGATGTAAGGTGAACACAAGCGTTTATTACTCTCTATTTCTTGACTGTAAATGCAACGAGACCAGCTGACCCCGTCTCAGCGACGGACGTAACCTTGAATTATAAGCCCCAATAAATCATTTCTTCCTGGGTTGCTTTTGTTAGAGATTTTATAACAGAAAAGTAGCTAAGATAAGACTAAAACGGGGATTAGTTTAACTAAAAAGAAGATTAGTTTGGAGGCTATAAAGTGTCTTAAAACTTACTCCCGAGTGTGATCATTTTTCAGAAACCCAAATCACTGCCAGTGTGGAAATGGCAGCACATAATGAGATGTTACAGAACCTGGGTGATAATGAGCATGCTCGGACTGCCTAATCTTATAGGCCAAGTAACACACCTGCCCTAACTCCAGCTCAAGAAGATAAGACAGCTGATGACACAGACAGTGCCATCATCAGTGCCATCAGTGAACAACTTCTTCCCCCAAAGGAAACAAATGACACCATACGAAAATAAAACTCTAAGGTGTGCGTGGTGGCACACACCCTCATTCCCAGCACTCAGGGAGGCAGAGGCAGGTGGATCGCTATGAGTGTGAATCCAGCCTGGTCTACAAAGCATATCCAGGACACCCAAGGCTACTACTGTCTTGAAAATAAAATAAAATAAAATAAAATAAAATAAAATAAAATAAAATAAAATAAAATAAAATAAAATAAAATAAAATAAAATAAAATTCTAGTAACAGTAGCAGTTTGAAAGCTGTGTTTCTAGAGCATGACAGCCAGCACCATGCTCCCAGATAGAGTAGCTCACTGGGTTCTCCTTGGGACTGAGAGTTTGCCACACCTGTCATGATGCCATATGGCAGTGTGGGCACTCAAAGCCAAGTCTGCAGGTGTTCCCTTACTCCCTTCTACTAATCATCGCTAACTGTGGTGGAAAACTGGCCTCGGACTCAGCACATGGAGGCTCAGGAAAGGGAGACTTTACAGCTGTGCTGAATGTACACGCCTTGCCAAAGAGAATGTAGTAAACCTTGAGCCTTAGGAGGTTGGTAAGAGAAAGCACCAAGCTCACAGTCAAATAGGATTACACTGCCCCCCTGTGTCCGTCACTTTTTCACTCCTGTGTAAACTGAAGAACCAGAGGGGGGGTCTTCCCTTACCGAGAGGGAAGTAGCTGGCTCTCTTTATTTTCTGCAGTAAGCTATGCGCAAATCGGAGCATCTCCGCTCTCTCCTAACCTGATGGTCAGCTGTCCTTTGTATGTCTGAAGCTGCTGTGAGAACTAGCAAACAAGAGTATACTCACTGCAGCAAACCAGAGTGAGCACAGGCCAGCTGTAAAAGAACCGCTCTCTAAGAACCAAAACGGTCCACACGACCGTACACGAGACTTTAAGCAAGTTACTTTCAGTACCAAGGACCACTGCGGCTGACCTATGACGCGTTGGCGTAATTAACTGATTTATTTGCACAGTGTCTGACACTGAGTGAAATTGCTGTTTTCAGTAACTCAAACTGAGTGCCACTAAAATGACAATCTGAAATTGGGGGGCTGTGAACGCAAAGGAAGCAGAATAAGGCTCCCATTTGGCATATGAATAACTAGTGAGTTACTAACAGTATGCACGCTGTTGGCTCAAATATTCCCCAGTTGTCATTTTTAAACAACTATTCTTATAACCTCACAGATAGATATCTGGTCACATGAAAGACATGTAAATCTTAGCATTCAACACGGTGAGACAGGAGGATTATGAGTTCAAAGTCAACCTAGGCTTGACTAAAAGAAATGTAATAGTCCAAAACACATAAGATTCTATAATGTACACATAGTAGCCTATGAATAGTACAGATAATTGTATATAGGGGCTGTGTATGTTATGTTAGAGTTAGGTATATATGACAATACATTACACAATAAGTGTATTTTTTTTAAAGTCTGAAAAATACACACAGCAAACTGTTATAAAATATCTGTCAGGAATTGTTAATGAATGGGTTCTTTTTACTTTTAGTCCATATAATCATGTGTTAGTTGAAATTTTTACAATATTTAGATATTGGGTTTTTTTAATTAGTACAAAATTAATTAATACCAAAATAAACATGACCCTATTTTATTAACATAAAATGTAACTTGCCAGTTCACAGGGTTATATGTTTAAACATAAAATTGGGTTAAGCAAGAAAAAGCTTATGGAAAAAAACCTCAATGGCCTGGTTTTAGCCGGTCATTTTCTTTCTTTCTAAAAAAAAAAAAAAAAAAAAAACATTCACTGAAAATTTCTGAACAGCAGATACAGCAGATAGGAGGCATTGCTCTGTATTGTCTACCAAAACAAGTAATTCTTGAATGGATAGACTCATGCTATAATATTCAAGTAACTATCCCTAGATTCACACCATAATCTGTAGATCAACACTGGTATCTAAGTGTCCTGTGTATTCCTAGAGTGACACCGTAACCTTACCTCAAACTGTGTACATCTATGGATATCTAAATTCACACAGTAGCATGTAGCGTTCAACCATATATCCACACCACAAATTCAAGAATTTATTTCTGATTCACACTGTAGTATTTGTATGTCTATACCTGAACATCTGGGTGCATGTTCAGAGCACTTACACCGACATTCATACCATAAGATTCAAACCACAATATTCGAGCTTCTATGTACAGACTCTGACCATAATATTCAAGTGCCTATCCCTAGTTCATACTGTAATATCCAAGTGGTGATCACTGGATTCACACTGCAGTAATTTGAGCACTTATCCTTATAGTCTCAGAGTGCAGAGTTCTTATCTATGTCCAGGGTTACCTTTGCTAAAGAACCAGAAAGCAGATGCCTAGCTGTACACCCCTCTCTTGGGCCCCTGGCCTGCCCCAGGGATATCCAATTATGAGTAGGTCCACAGCCTTTATGCACACCTTTAATCCCAGCACTCTGGAGGCAGAGTCAAGCGGATCTCTGAGTTCAATGCCAGCTTGTTCTACTGAGTCAGTTCTAGGAGAGCCAAAGCAAAACAGAGAAACCCTGCTTAAAAAAGAAAAGAAACACACAAACAAACAAAATGACCATGACCAGAAGGAAAAAACAAAACAAAACAAAAATAAACCATGATATGGGAAAAATTGAAACTGTTAAGAAGAAAAAAATAAACTTAGGATTACACATCAGATCTTAAAAATAAGGGGTCATAAAATATGATAAACCATATCTAAACAAATTAATATACAAGTCAAAAGTCATAAATTCAAATGATAATGCCCAGCTTAGTCAAGACAGGAGGAACAGGTACCCTATCCTCTGCTGAATACAGTATTAGTGGCGCCTTACTGGGAAGCAGTTTGTCCCAGGCTCACAAGGCACAATTCAGTCTGGGAATTCTAGTCTATAAATACACTAAGAAAGGAAAGAAAAACAATTTGCCAGGTTATGTGAAAGACAAAGAGAGCATAAATAACAATTTAATGACAATAATACTATGGAAATAGATAGCTATTGAAAATGACAAATACATTAACTATAGACCCAAGGTAAAAACCAAAACCCCGAAATACTATGTAAGTACATAGTCCATAGCCTGTGAAGACACACAATGTTATGAGATTGCATGCTTGTAATCGTAGCTGCTTGGGAGAATGAGGCAGGGAAATTATGAGCTCAGGTCTGCCTGAGCGATTTGGGGAGACTTTACCTCAAAATTAGAACCATTTTTTTTAAAGTTAGGAGTATAGCTCAATGGCACAGTGCTTGACATGTCTGAGACCCTGGTTCAGTCCTCAGAAACACACACACACACACACACGCAAATAGATGAAACTCTTTATACCTATCAAAGATGACAATATACAGTATATTATCAGAAATTATTCAGTCATAAAGAAAACTGAAATCCTATCCCCATTCTTTCATGCTAAAGGCCTTCAAGATGAAATTGTTAGTTTGGAAGTGTGTTTTGCTAGCATATTACCTGGAGACGATAGCTGTATTAATTCAAATCTGGTTAGGAAGTCTAAAAAAGAAAAAAAAATGATTACTATTTTCAGAAAATTGTCTTAATAGCTGCTAAACTAAAACTACCATATCTCATTTATATTATTGGTAACAACAGTATATTTGCCTTCTGTTGTCACAGTTTCCCTATGTACAGATTCTACAACCATCTTCAACCAACAACAGACAGAAAACATTTAAAAAGCAATTGCATCTGTACTAACATGCGTGTTCTTTTCTCATTATGCTTTAAACAATGAAGAACAACGACTTTGTTCAGCTTCTACAGTATACAATTATAGAAATAATCCAAATTATGTGGGCTATAGACATGCACGTGTATGCGTGCACACACTCATTCACACATGGCTTATAAGCAAGTCCTACAGCATTTTACTTATGGTCCTTGATCACCTGTGTGTTTTGGTGTGTTTTGTAAAGGTCCTGGAGCAATTTTCTCAAGGAGACCAAAAACACCAAACAACAAGTATAATTTAAAATCAATGCCATGGCAACAACAAAACAGGTTTGGATAAAGTGAGGAAGGAGAGCGAAGAAGGCTGAGCTACAAAATTTGCATTTTACTTCCTAGAAAGTGTGGAGTATTTTGTCTCTTAAAGGTATGTTCAGGGCTGAAGAGGTGGCTCCCTGTCAAGAGAGCACATTGCTCTTGCAGAGGACCCAAGTCCTGTTCTCAGCTCCCATGTCAGGCAGCTAATGGGAGCCTGTAACTCCAATCTCCTCTACAGCCTTTGTGGGCACCTCTGCACACACATGGCACATAAACACAGGTAAATAAAAGGACGTATATTCATAGAGTACTATAAGAGCAATGTGCCTTTTATTTTAAAGCCTGAACAGCCAATTATTATTCATCAATGGAAGAGTTTAGCTTGCCTGAGAAGCATGCTTTATGAGTACATGCCTGTGACACAAAATATATTTGACTCTGTTCCTTGAGTTTAACATGGTTTTAAAGAGGCCATCGACAACATCTATAAAGACAAAACTGAAGTTTAACTCTTGGGCCAGGAGGGATGATTCAGCAGGATGAAGCATATGTCAGTCAAGCCTGATGAGTTGAGTTAAATCCCAAGGTCCCACAGAAGCAGCAGATTACCAGCTAAAGGGTATCCTTTGACTTCTACATGTGTACTCACACTCACATATCACACACACACACATACACACACACACACACACACACACACACTGTGGAATGCACATGCTCACACATTCATCACACATATAACAACAACAGTTTTAAAATACTGAAGAAAAAAAACTGAAGAAGAAACTAGAAGATGAAAAGACCGCCCATGCTCACACAGATTGGCAGAATATAGTGGAAATCACTATAACAAATTATGATCTGCAGGTTCAGCTCAATTGCGATCAAAATTCCAAAGACATTCTTCACAGAACTATTCAAATGGAAGTGTGTGTGCACGTAGGTGCACATAAAAACATACAATACCGAGAGTAATCCTGAGCAGAAAGAACACTGGTAGGGATACCACAAAGCCTGATTCAAGTCATACCACAGAGCTACAGTAACAAAACATGGTGTTGACAGAAAAAGTCATATCAAACAATACGATAGAACGGAGTATCCAGGAATAAGCCACAGTTACAACCACCTGGGTTTTTAGAAAGATGTCAAAAATATATACTGAAGAAGACACTCTTCAACAAACGGTGCTGCCAAAACTAGAGAGCCACAGATAGAGAATGGAGCTATATTCTTACCTCCTGTCCTATGCAAAATGCAATTGTTAGAAAGAGACCAAAGATCTTACTATGAGGCTGAGGCTGTAAGGGAAAAACACAAGATACAGGTAAAGACAAGGAGTTTCTGAAAATGACTCCAACAGTGTAAGAACGGACAGACGAATTGCCTGAAATTAAGTCTTCTGTATAGCAAAGGAAATAATCAAATGAAAAGACCTAAAATAATTAAATAAAATAATCAAGTGAAGAGAAAGGTTCATTAGCTATATATCTGGCAAAGAATTAAGATCCAGAATGTATAAAGAACTTCAAAAACTTACCACCAAAAGTAAAACAACCTAATCAACAAACGGGCTGACGAAAGGAATACACAATAGTCAAAGACAAAGTACAAATGAGCAATAAGTATATGAGAAAGGGCAGTGTGGTGGCACATACCTATAACCCAGCATTTAGAGGTAGAGACAGGGGAATCAGGAGGCAAGGCCATCCTCAGCAACATAGTGAGGCCAAGCTGACCCACATGAGACCCACATAACTCACAAGACCCACATAAAAATGGAGGAAAAAAATTCAACATCCTTTGGCATGAAGAGAACCCAAATTGAAACTACAAGAAAATCCATATCACCCTAGTCAAATTAGATGTCAAGAAAATACAAAATGTTGGTAAGAAATCTGGAAAGTGGGGGCCATTATACATTGCTGGTATGTATAATGTGAACTAGTCCAGTCAGTACAGAGATTTCTCAAAACACTAAAAAGGAAGTATCATATGGCCCAGCTATATTGCTTCTTGGTCTATATGCTCAAAGAACTCAGGGCAAAATACTACCCAAGATACCTGCACCAAGATACTACAGCACTATTCACACCAGCCATAGAATCAGCTTAGCGGACCCTCAACAGATGAAGAAAACACAATGGAGAATTATTCATACTATCTTGGTTACCTTCCTATTGCTATGACAGCACACCCTGACCAAGGTGACTTATAAAAGAAAACAGTTGAAGAGGGTTAGAGTCCATGGCCATCATGGCTGGGAGCAAAGCAGCAGGCAGGCACAGTGCTGGAGCAGTAACTGAGAGTCTACATCCTTACCCGCAAGGATGATGCAGAGGAAGAGGAAAAGCCCACCCGCAGTGACACATCTTGTCAACGGGCCATAACATCTAATCCTTTTCAGGTAGTTCCACCAACAGGGGAACAAGTATTCAAGTATAAAAGCCCATTCAAATATATGTCTATTCTCATCCAAACCACTGCACACGCAAAGAAAAATAAACCTAAGTTACTAGCCGTAGAAAAGAGATGCCGTGTAAATCATCATATTAAGTAAAAGTCAGACAGACGAATATTAGATATTTTCTCTCATTTAAAAGGCTTAGGTTTCTTTATAAAGAACACTCATAACTCGGTTTTAGAGAGAGACCATCCGATTCAAAAGTAGGAAGATAATACAGGTATAGCATTTCTCTAAAGGACACTCAACATCATTAGCTATTGGGGACATGCAAAACAATGATGAGAATGCACTTCAGACCCAAGGGCTTCAGCCTATCAAAATGAGAGAGAGAAACAAGTGTTGGCCAAAACCTAGGGGGAAAAGAAAGAAAGCTCCAGGCACTGCTGGCTTAATGCAAAACGAGTTAGCTGCTCTGGTAAGTAGTGTGGGAGGCCTAAAAAGTTATTAAACATATTGTAAGTTACTGTGATCCAGCAATCTCACTTATATGAGTGTTTGTATATGTTTGCATGTATGTATATATGTGTGTATGTGCGTGTCTATGTCCAAGAAAATTGAGAACACATTTCCACATAAAAACCTATATATAAGTATTCGCAATATCATTATTTACCATAGTCTAAAGAACAGAAGCAACCTAAATGCCCATTAATTGATGACTAGAAGAACAAAATGTGGTGAACAGAATGTTAAAGAATGAGGTATTGGCAAATTCTATAACATAAATGAACTTTAAAAACATTATGCTAAGCGAAAGAAGCCAATCACAGAGGACCATATACTGTATAGTCTCCTTCATGTGAGATATCCAAAATAAGCATGTCTCTGCTAACTGAGCATGGTGGTACACACTAACTCCCGCACTGGGAAGACAGAAAGGAGAGAGAGACTGGCATTTTGCATTTGATAGGATACTATAATAGGGGAATAGGTAGTAGCTGCTAGTAGGTATAGAGTTTCTTTTTGTGGCCTTGAAATGTTCTAATCAGATGATCTAATTGATTGTTGTAACGAAATCCAATTACTGTTTATAATAACCAAACAGAATAATGTCATTCAGAAAAACCATATCTAAGGCTAGATGTGGTGGCACACTTCTTTAATCCCAGCACTCAGGAGGCAGAGGCAGGCAGATCTCTGTGAAGTCGAGGCCAGCCTGGTCTACAAAGGAAGTCCAGGACAGCCAGGGCTACACAGAGTAACCCTGTCTCAAAAAAAGAAAAAAAGAAAAATCCTATCTATAATATAAAATTTTGTTGTGATTTGTTTTTCAAGACAATGTCTCATATTGCCCAAGCCAGCCTCCATCTAGATATATTATCAAGGTTAACCGTGAACTCCTGATCCTCTTGCCTCTGCCTTCTAAGTACTGGACTTAGAGTCATTCACCACCACACTGGGTTTCATATCAATCTTGAGAAAACAAATTTATGAAATTAAAAATAATGACTCAAGGTAGGTGTGATGGGTGGTCAGGTGGCTCAGGGGGTACAGACATACAAGCCTAAGGACCTGGGTTCTACCTCAAGAACTCATGATAGAAGGAGGGAACCAACTCACCAGCGTTGTCCTCTGTCTCAAGCACGCCTTGCACAGTAACACTGGTATTCATAGACACACAATAACAATAATAATAACAATAATAATAATTTAAAAGTTTGGTTGATAACATAAGCCTATAATTCCTGTACGCTGGACAGTGGGGGCAGGAGGAAAAAGTTCAAGGCCAGCCTAAACTACATAGCAAGATTATCTCTCTAAAACTGAATCAAACAACAAATAAATCATGGACCAAATTTCACCATAGAATTTTTTCCTAAATGTAAATCTTGATCAAATAGAAATATCACACTTGGAAGCAGCAACATTCTGTGTCTGTGCATTACACATGTCTTTTTGTTTTGTTTTGTTTTGTTTTCCTCCTAAGTACCTACTTTCTAAAAGTTCTGCAACAGCTCCAGGATCTACTGCATTTTCAAACACCTACAGAGAACAGGGAAAAGAGATTTTCAAAGTTATACTAAAAGGTTTTTTTAGAACCTGTAGTTTATGTTCTTCCAATTCATTAGCATATATAAAAATCAAGCCATATAATATTTTAGGATTCAACAGGAACATTTTTTAAGCAGCATGTGGAAAAGAGTACAACGAATACATGTAGCACAGATGAAATATAATTGCCAGAATGGTAAGTGCAAAGAAATGTGAGTTAGCTAAATCTATCGCGCGCTTAAAATGCCATCAGTTTGACCTACTCTCCAACCTTGCATCTTGCATCAACCTGTCTGGAGTGCACAGAAAAGCATTCTGTATACAGCAGGTGTTCATCAAGTGTTAACCAACCAGATGACTCCTCTGCCCACGCAACTGGTTGTGCTAAACAGGAAGACAAATAGAAATTTTACCCATATGTAACATCAAAGGCGAGTCGTGGCCAGAGTGTGACTCTATCATCAAGCACAGGATACACATGACTTTCTCTCCTTTAACATTGCCAGATGTACATACTTTGTTCTTGAAACAGAACATTCTGAGTCGACACTGAGACAGAACAGGCCTCCAGGACCTTGCAAAACCAAAAGGTTTTCAATAGTTCCTCAGTCATACCGTTAGCCTTTAAACTTCTGGTTTAAACATTTGAAGTTAAGCATGGTTCAAATTCTGCCTGAGGCTTCAGAACTAGGTCTCCTTTTGAAGGCAAAAGTGGACATTGTTTTGCTGGCTTGCATTTCCTAAGTAAATGTGGGTAACATTTTTTCTAAGCTATTTCAATACATCCTTCCATTTCTCACTGTTATCAGTTGAACTGTGTTCCTGTCAAAATTCACAGGTTGATTCCTAACCCTAGTATCTCAGAATATGACCTTACTTCCAAATAGGGTCAATATAAACATGCCTAGTTAAAATCTGAATGAGGTCCTACAGTAGGTTGGGCACCCAACACGATTAGTGCCTTTTTTTCTTTTAAGTGAGTATTTGAGTACCAAAAAACAAAAAAACAAACAAACAAACAAACAAACAAACATGTTTTTAAAGTTAAAAATAAAATTCATTTACGAGTGTTGAGGGAAAAATTCATGAACCATATAGCACTCAGAAGGAGCACTATTACAAACCAGGAACAAAGTTTTCTCTTCTGTCATGCAAAGCCAGGAAAGCAAATGTAGTTGAATGGTTAGAGTGCAGACCCAGCATAGATCACCTGGCATTTCTGATTGGTGAAGTGTCTGCTCTTATTTGCCAGTCCACACGTTTCCTTTTGACTTAAAGAACTGGAGCACCTCTGGCCTAGTTCCCAGAATGTTTTTTAACTCTGTGTGCATTATAGAGAATAAATGGTTATATGGTACATATTGGAGTTATAATGCTATAAACTGCTGGGTCTCAGCCTTCGTAAGGCTGTGACCCTTTAATACAGTTGCTCATGTTGTGGTGACCTCAAACCATAACACTGTCATTGCTCCTTCATAACTGTAACCTTGCTAATATCTGTGTTTTCAAATGGTCTTGGATGACTCCTGTGAAAGGATTGTTGAAACCCTCACAGATTGAGAACCACTGCTATAAACCAAAGACCTAGCCTTCCATCATACCTCAGTAACTACCAAGGCCCTACCAACATTCTGCTCCGACTTCTGCCCTCCAGTGCTATGAGACAGTAAGTGTGTTGTTGCTTGTGGGTTACTGCTATCTGCCAGCTCTAAGAATCCAGAAAATCTATATGTAAGGATTTTCTTAATCTTGGGGAAATGGGACTGACTGATTTTGGGGAGCAAATGGTCAGCTTGGTCTATCCAAACACAATGGCTCATGGAGTTTTACAAATAACTTGTATACCCAAACGCTTTTAAGTTATTCAAATCTAAGTCATATAATGAGCTATGGGGAAAGAAAATGCTTTTGCTACTGCTACATGTATCTTCAGCTACAGAATGGAATAGATTGCAAGAAACCTGCAAGTAAGAGAACCTAGAAGATGAGCCTAAACAACTCATTTTGTTTTAGAAAGAGACAAAAAAGTGGTTCCATGGTATGCTTAATTAGTAATCTCAAGCCAATGGCTTTTCTACACAGCTGAAGAGAAGCAATAAAGTGTGAGTCTCAGACATTCTCCTTTAAAAAACAAAACAAAACAAAACAAAACAAAACAAAAAAACCCTAAGGTTGGATTAGGTCAATTTCTCAAGGTGATTCATGGATGTATCATTCCATGCTTGCACATTTTTGCCTTTTGAAAAAGTATCCTAGAAAAAAAAAAGTATCCTAGAAGTCTTCTGTAGGGCTAGAAACTGATGAATGGGGAAAATGTTGGGGGGAGGGCACTTCAGTTTCAACACTTACTTTTCATCACACCCATCACCTATATTCAGCCAGTAGAATCATCTGGGCTCTGACTGTGTCTTCCAGGATAACTATTTGCTCTTCTACCCAATCAGATTGACATATTTTAATATGTCAATCTATTTCAATGAATAGGCTGTGATTTTTAAAGATGTTACAATCAATCTTCATCCTTTCTCCCATCCGTGGGTCAAAAGAGATGGGTGGGCACCAGCTTCCAGACCTTTGGAAGTAATGTGGCACAGTCTTCCCTCTGTCCCCAAAGTCCACCTCTGTGACACCGTTTGGGCAAAATTAGACTCACTAAAGACAACTACAATTTCAAATCCAATTCCAAAACCTTATGGTGTTGGTGGTGATTACAAAGCAATGAACAGTCTACAGTTTACTGTGGTGGGAAGCGGTGGCCAGTGTTTTGACTGTATTTTTTTTAAACCACGACCGCATTCACTAGACTGGAATCTAGCCCTTACTACTTCTGTTTTATAAGACGTGTATGACTTAAGAAAACAGAAAATATGAACGGCTTTCTTGTTTAGTTATGGGACTTCTGTTACCAAGTTTGACTGATTTGGTTATAGTTGTTAAAATATTTTTCTGGGTTAAAGAAAGTTTTCCCTAAGGTCTGCAGTTTATTAATAGCCCCTTTCATAAATGTAATGCAACTGTCTCTAACACCTCCAAGAACATTCAGAAACGCTCTCTGCTCCAGTTAGAAAATGCCATGGGAGTTCCAAGAATAGAAAGCATCCACTAGGGCATTTTAACACTCGATTGACAGAACTTGGCTCAGGCGTGCACAGCAAAAGTCTTTCAAACTGTCGTTTTTTGCCTCAAGACCGCTTGTACTTTTACACTGTGTTGAACTGCCTTAAGGTTACTTTTTAAAAGGGGGGGGGGGGGAATGTGCAAAGCCACGATTCTTTATAATAACTATTAAACTAGCTTCAGACAGCAAAAACTCACTGAGAAATCAAGATCACCTTTTCAAATCTCATGTTCTGTTGAATCGCAATAGGGAACACAGAGGGAAAGCAGTCTGTCTCCAGGTACTGATTCAGGAGGTAGACTCCAAGGTACACATCTTCCTTGACCGGCAAGAACACTCCCGGGCAAGAAATCTTTAAAAGAAGAGGACGACAATCAGGGTTTGTTTTTGTGCAACGGGGCCGTTTCTCTTCTAGCCTCCCACAGCTCTGAAATGACCCCCATCGCTGCATCCTTCACCGGCACCTCCAGGCACCAGCACCCTCCCACCTCTTCTCAAGCTGGATGTCCCGGTTCCCTCCCACGTTTCCGCCAGGTGTCACAATCGCGCTGTGCGGCGCCTCGGCCCGCCCTCCGGGATGGCAGTGCGGAAGCGGAAGAGGCTGCCGGGCCGGGAAGCCTCTCTCCTGTGTGGCCGGGTCCCCGGGACGGGCCGCCCGCCGCGATGCCGAGCCCCCGGAGGACCATCGAGGGACGGCCGCTGGGCGCCTCGGGCGGGAGCAGCGTCCCGGGCAGCCCGGCCCACGGCGGCGGCGGCGGCGGCAGGTTCGAGTTCCAGTCGCTGCTGAGCTCCCGCGCCGGCGCGGATCCCGCCTGCGCCCGGCTGCGAGCGTCCGACAGCCCGGTGCACCGGCGCTGCTCCTTCCCGCTGGCCGCCGCGGGCCCCGCGCAAGTGGCCCCGGCCCCGCCGCCCGAGGACGACCGCATGAACTTGAACCCGTCCTTCCTGGGCATCGCCCTGCGCTCCCTGCTGGCCATCGACCTGTGGCTGTCCAAGAAGCTGGGCGTGTGTGCCGGGGAGAGCTCGGCCTGGGGCAGCGTGCGGCCCCTGATGAAGCTGCTGGAGATCTCGGGCCACGGCATCCCCTGGCTGCTGGGCACCCTCTACTGCCTGCTTAGGAGCGACAGCTGGGCCGGGCGCGAAGTGCTGATGAACCTGATCTTCGCCCTGCTGCTGGACCTGCTGCTGGTGGCTGTCATTAAAGGGCTGGTCCGCAGGCGCCGACCGGCCCACAATCAGATGGACATGTTTTTCACCCTCTCGGTGGACAAGTACTCCTTTCCCTCGGGCCATGCCACGAGGGCCGCCCTGGTGTCGCGGTTCATCCTGAACCACCTGGTACTGGCCATTCCACTGAGGGTGCTGGTGGTACTGTGGGCCTTCGTCTTAGGTCTCTCCAGGGTCATGCTTGGGCGGCACAACGTCACTGATGTGGCTTTTGGCTTTTTTCTGGGCTACATGCAGTACAGCATTGTGGATTATTGCTGGCTGTCACCCCACAATGTTCCGGTCCTTTTTGTACTGTGGAATCAACAGTGACACCATCTCATTGATTGTTGGCACCAGGAGGTCTGAAGGTTTCCACGTTCGAGGATTCTGACCTAAGCCAGAGCCATCCAGTTGCCCCTCAGACATTTCAGGCACCTTTGGGAATTCTGGAATCCCACTGCCTCGACATGTTCCTAGGCCGGAGCAAATGCTGCCTGTTACTGAACACAGCCATACCAGAGAAAGAAAGTTTATTCTGTATGTATTCACAGCTGTTTTATCAGGAAGACAACTGCAGAGAAATCAAGCTGGCTGATTATATGATTGCTATTTATTTAAAGTTGACAGTGTTAATTAGAAACACCCCCCCCAAAAAAAAAACATTGTTATCACTTGTAAACTGAATTTTAAGAGACGTGAACTTCCAGATAAACCATGTGCTATTCCCACCCTTTCTCTGCGGCAGATGTTAAACGGTATTTTTAAAGTTTAAGGCAGATTTTCCCGGTTAACTCTGAACATGTGTTGCCATAATGGAAGCTTTTTCCTTATCCTGATTCCTTAAGATCCTCCCTCTGTGGGTCAGGTTGTGTGAGAAGAGGGTATACACAGTCCTTGCCTTTCTTCTCCCTGTACCTCTCAAAAGGTCTTTAGAGAGTTACTTTCCACTACTCTTTAACAGTGTCTTTTGGCATTCATAGAACAAAGCAAGACGTTGAAGAAGACATACTCAAAAAAGTGGGCTTGTCTAAGGTTCCCATAGAAATGTAAGTATGAGACTACTCATTCATTCCCTAATTCTGTTGACAGCCAGAAGCAATGCATACCAGGGGTCCACGAAGCTGAGCTGCTGGGGAAATCGGGGGCGCTCAGTAGTCTGGAAGCAGGCAGAGCACAGACACCAATGGCCAGGGGCAGGAGGCGAAGCCCTGCTGCTTATCATCTGCGGAACAGAGCAAATGGTCCTCTGCTAAGTAAAAAATGGGAAGGCGATGCGATTCTCTTCAGTGCGCCTGCATAGGTTTCTGTGTGTCCCACAAGGATGACGGTAGGCTGTCATCCTCATTTCAGTTCCTCTTGGAGGCATCGAGCACATTTTAGGTAACAGTACTTAGCTAGAAATTCTTCAGGACAGCCTGCTGCCCTGCGTGAGCGCTGGGTCTGACTCCTAAATTTCTGTTTACATTGAAAGCTGTTCGTTCATGGTGCCTCCCCCAGTTATAAGACCAAAGATGACCAAATAATGTGGTAGCCTCTGATTACTGTCTGACCTAGAACGACCAAACAGCATATTGCTGTAAATCTGTAAATGCTGCTGTGTCTGGGAAGAAAGCCTTTAAGTAACCTGTGGAAGTGATGTCATCAGATCATCTTAATGGCCAGTTGTTCTGACATTTATAAATAGAAGGGACTGTGGGCTATGATGTAACGTTCAAGGATGTAGATGGACAGGACTGTGGAGTAAGGCCGCGATAAATAGGTTCTCACTGGGTAGAAGCAGGATCTTTGAGAGTAGGGGTCAGGCACACCAAGAGGAACAGCTCCTTTGACAAATAAAATGAGCATTGCATTCCCACACACCCTTAACACTGACTACCTCTTCGCTTACTAGATCTGCCCAGCTGTGAGGTTCTAAGTGGTCTGAGTGTGTTGTTTAAACTTTCAGAGATCAGTTTTAATTAGAACATTT
The DNA here is from genome assembly GCF_907164565.1 of Psammomys obesus. Classification (NCBI taxonomy): domain Eukaryota; kingdom Metazoa; phylum Chordata; class Mammalia; order Rodentia; family Muridae; genus Psammomys; species Psammomys obesus. Next base: position 8,685,753 of record NW_026592510.1, on the reverse strand, counting down.
AAGCCTGACATTTCAAAGTGGCAGTGTTTGCTCTTACAGTGTCCCCAAGTCGGATAACTGAGGGCCTCGCTTCTAGTTTCTTCTTAGAAACTAGAATTCTCTGGAATTCCTTATTTTGATTGCTGGGGCCTGAGTTTGCTAGTTTTTAAAGTATAGATCAGATCAATTTACACAACTTCATGAGTAATCCTAAATTCTCTAGAGTAAAAAAAAAAAAAAAAAAAAAAACCCAAACAATTTGTTAATCACTTGTATACTGTGAAGGATGCCTTTTAAAAAATCAAAATAAATTAACTGGTAATGTTGAATGACACGTGATGAAATCTTTTTTCTGCCTCACTGGGCTTCTTGGGATTCCTTCCTTTTCCTGGGCACTTGAAATTGATAACAGCCCAACTGATAACTGTCAGCAAAAATGGAACCAAAACCCAGGGCCCTTTGACTTTCCTTTCACCTCTGCATGCTCAGTGAGTTTGCTGGTTGTCTGACATCTAGCTGAATTCCCATACGGTGCCCGATTCACATTCAACTATGGCCTAAGCCCCTGGAACGGGGAGGCCAGGCTCGATGCCGGTCTCGTCCTTCCTTCCTTGTAAGTGGGAGGGTGGGAGCGTGAAACAAGAGGGGTGAGTGACTCCCAGAGAAGCGCAGAGGCACCATGCGTGGCCCTGCACCTCAGTTTAGAAGGAGGTGGATTATTACAAAGCTTTTATTGTCAGGTTGAGCTCCCTGTTGAAGTTAGCAACCCAAAGCTGACGTAAACAGCTTTGATTCCTAGAGGCAGAACATTAGCAAAAGTGGAGCTTTAAAAATTATATATTCTTTGGTTACTTAAAAAAAATTTTTTTTTTCAAATCCTTTCACAAAGTTTTTATCTTTAAATCGAAAATCCTACCCGAACCCAAGTCAGGATTGTTTTGAAGAAGCTAAGGGGCATGTTGGTTTTGGAAAAAAGGATAAAAAACGGAACAGATTGAACTGAATTAAAGCCTGAAGAGGTCCAAGGGAGACAAATGTGCAGAATCTTTGGGATAGGTTGCCCTTCTGTCCAAAAAAGCCATGGCAAAAGTGATGTATGTGGAGTAAGCGGAGGAGATGGAGAACATGGGGTTAACGAGGCCGGCTCGCAGGTGTCTTACCGCCCGGATTTGGAGCTCCACCACCACCTCCAGAGGCATCCTTCCCTGTGTGGCCGAACGAAAGATCCTTTTCTGCTGAGCCGTGAACCGATTATTTCTTAGTTTTCATCAAGGTGAGTGTTTTCCAGAAGCTTCCCTGACACAACCCCCCATCCTTTTGTTTCCCCCTCAGTCCCCAAGCCCAGGTCCCTCCCACTGTGACGGGAACCTCAGCACCGAGCTCTGGAGTGTAAGCTTCCAGAAGGCGGAAGCATCAGGTTGCTAAGGACTCTCAAAGGCTCAACCTTCTTCGCTGGAACTCTTGAGAGGCCAAGGAGGCGCAGGCGCGCTTACGCTCTGCTGGCAATCTGAGGTGTTGTCAGCCTCCCTGGTGGTGGCTAGGCCCAGTGACTGTCTAAGGGCCTTGGGAACCTGTCAGCAGATGCCAAGAGTTGTTTGGGTTTTTGTTGTTATTTTTTTTTTTTTCTGTCTTTCCCCTGGACACTCTATGGCCCCAGTTATTGTGCTCAAATGTTTAACAGTTTCTATCCCAAAGCGGAATGAACTCATAGCTATGTCCTGTGACCATTTCTATTTAGCATAGTTACCTGTTCCCTAAGGGACTGCCTTATTATTAAATGTCTCCTTCTTTGCCCCAGAAATCATGCTCACCGTCAATAAGGAATTGAATAGTGTACTGACTACAAGTAGGTCACTTCTAAAGAGACTTAAGTTAGGAATCTCAGGTCTACGGATAAAATGGTCAGCTCCTCTTCACTGCACTTGTCGGCCTTCCCGAGCAGTTTAAGGCAAGCATTGAATTGCACTGTCTCCCAGGGGCTAGCTGTTGGATTTGCCAAAGCAGCAGTTACACTATAAACCAAGTGACGGCAGAGTAAGCGTTCTTCACTGACAAGAGAAATGACATTTTCCCATTATATATGATTTTAAAACAACTGCAGACAGGAGGGGAATGTAGCTGTTTTTAGCCAATCCAAAATTTTCTGGAAGGCCAACATTTAAAAAAAATAAGTAAATACATAAATAGTCATTAAAATTAGGGCTGGGCCGTGTGGTTGAGTTAGTAGTGTTTGCCTAGTACTCATCAAAACTCTCTTTGACTCTTGTCTGCATTCCTAGCACTGGAGAGGTAAGGCAAGAGAACCAGAAATTCAGAATAAGCTAAATATCTAATGAGTGTTAGGTCAGCCTGGACTACTTGAAACCCTGCCTCAGTAAAACAGAATTTAAAAAAATTATCTTGTGACTTATTGATAGCTTACATGGGGAATCTCTGTAGTTGGAGATGGTAAAGGAAGATGTCCCTAAAAGCTATACCGCTGAACATATTCCCTTCAGTAGCTATAGTTCATTTCTCTGTGAAGGAAACCACAGTGTGATGAAGACTTCAGCACTACAGTATGCCCAGTTCCTAATCTCTCTGTGCACAATGACATACGGAGGCGGGTGCCCAGCTCTCAAATGACAGAGCACAGATATGTCACAACAGCTGGCTGGTATAAGACCTGTGATAATCTTCACACGGATATCACCGATGATAGTACTAACACTGTGTCAAATTTATAGTTAAGTTTCTAGAGGTAAAGTAGGAGGGAGGAATCCATTCTCTTTGAAGGTCTAACAAAGAGGTGGGCACGTTGCGTGTGGTTGTTTCACGGCCACAGTCATTCTTTGAGGAAGATGTTCTATGTATTTTACAGTTTCGGGCTCTGAGGCCAAACAGCCTTTACCCCAAGGCTACATAACCAGCCAGAACACTCATATCGAAGTCCAGGGGCCCTCCACCTCACTGCCTCCACAACACAGAGTTGTTATTGGTCCCTGAAAACACTGTCCCATCTGCAGCTCCTTGTTTCTGAGTCTGTCAACCTCTTGATATTATCAGACTCTGTTGATATTGCTAGCCTCAATGGAACAGAAGAACCCCGAATTCTGAGTTCCCTTCGACTATCTAGCCACTCTGTGTTTTCTCTCCTTTACCTGGCAAAGTAGTATTTTTAGACCCCTGTTTAACTCACTGTCCTTTATCTAGGTGACACTCAGTATAAACAGTGATAATCACATCTACAGAAGTTTACACATGCCACCCAGATCTTTCTTTAGCTCTCTAGGATTATTTTTTTCCCCACAATGGTCATTTCAGATTCCCAGATGCCACACATATATGGAAGTTGCTACGTGCATAATGTCTGAAAACACAAGTTTGCAAATTATTTAATCAATGATGCTGCCACCTCAGCTGGAGACTGAGCAAAAGCATTCAAGGATTGATTTGTCACCAAGTAAAGTCAAAAGAATGGCTTCATCTCCAATGTAGGCACCTGCACTGGGTTGGATTTTCATAACAACACAAACCTAGACATATCTGGGAAGGGCTTTTAATTGAGAAACCTTCATAAGACTGGCCTGTGAGCAAGCCTGTGCGGGTATGGACTTGATTAACAATTGATATTAAAGTCTATCCCACAGTGAAATGTGCCATCCCTGGGCAGGTAGTCCTAAGTTGTTTAGGAAAGCAAGCTAGCAAGCAGTGTTCCTCTATGACTTCTGCTTCAGTTCTGCCTCCACAATTCTGCCTTGAGCTCCTGCTCTGACTGGCCTCTAGTGGAATGTGACCTGAGAGCTGGAAAATGAAATAAGCACTTTCCTCCCCAAGTTGACTGTGTACATGGTGTTTTATTATGTGAAACCATATGTGAGGAAACACATATTAGTGAGAATGGAAATAAATATAATGTATGAGGATTCAATGTTTACTATAACAAATTTCTGTATCCTCAGGGCCTTAAAATTTTATTATCAGCCAGGCATGGTGGCATACACCCACACACATGGTGGCATTAATCCCAGCACCAGGGAGGCAGAGGCAGGCAGATCTCTGTGAGTTCTAGGCCAGTCTGATCTACGGAGGGAGTTCCAGGTCATTAAAAACAAAACAAAACAAAACAAAACAAAAAAACCTTTCAGTTGTATAGTTCAACAGGCTAACTTGTATCATATTGGGCAAAAGTTTAGGAGGGTATACAGGAGGGTATACCCCTGGTACCTTTTAGTTCTGTTGCATTTCCAGCTTCTATGGGTTGCTAATACTCCTTGCTTCCTTCCTCCATCTTCAAAGCCAGCGATATCAAATCAAGTGTTGCTCATGCTGCCTTTGTTTTGACTCTGATCACTTTTTTTATGATCATTGCGTTTGGGCTGAAGGAAAAAGCACTTACTGCTCTTGTAGAGGACCCAAGTTTGGTTCCTGCCACCTAGAAGCTCTGATATCTCTAGCCTCACTGGCACCTGCAATCATGTGCATGTACCCACACACATACACACACATACACACACACACACATACACACACACACATACACACACACATACACACACACACACACACACACATACACACAATTTTTAAAAGGCATGTGCACACACTGTGACTACTCAGAAGATCTGGTTAACAACCTCATTTTTACCTGAAACCTCAATATTCCCTTTATTATGTAAAATAATATACTTTCCGTCTCCATAATTTGGATATTGACATCTCTGAGGACCATTAGTCCGCTCACAATATACAGCTTCTCTAGAAAGTGGTGTGGTAATAGCTATCAGAATTTTTAATTTGGTTCAGTGTGGCTGCTGCTAAGAATTTACCCTGTGGATATACCTCACAAAGAAACCACGAGGACATATGCTGCAACATTAAGATTAAAAAAAAAAACAAAAAAACAGGAATCAACCGAATCTTCATTAAGTAGAATCATATTAAAGCTGATTGATATTAAGCGCCATGAAGAAAGATGAAGCAGAGCTGTGGATTTTATCAGCAAACAATTTCTAAGAAGAGAAAAATACCTCTAATAGGCTTCCATTTCAAAGAGAATGAAAATACACCAGGATAGGTATTCCTGGGGCAAGGCGGGTGGCTCACTAGAGACGCCATACGGTGTACCTTTGGAAAGAGCTTCAGACAGAGCAGGCGAAGGGAATCTCGCTTTTCATTTAATACCCTTAGGTGCTGCTAAACGGCATTTTCCCCAACAACTTCCACTACTGAATCCAAAAAAACAAAACAAGCTAAAACAATAAACAAAACAAAACAGAAGAGAGAAGCTTCAACACCTAGTAAAGAGCAAGAGCCCTCGCTCTGACAATGGTTGCGGCCATAGCCTGTGTATCACACGTCACAAAAGCACCCACTCGAGTGTGTCTGCCACTTCGACTTCCAGGGCAAGGGATGGTACCCTGTGGACCCCAGGTGTTTCAGGAGGCCCACACCCTGAAACAGTAAGCAACCTTTCCGAATATTTAGACATGCGTTGTTCCAGAAGAAAGCCGGCTGCTTTCTTCAGACTTCCAAGGGATTATTAGTCACGTGGGGTGATCGGGCCACTGCTGAGGGCTAGGTGAGCTTACTAACATCCGGTTAGTTCCCTGTGTAAAGTGTGTGGAGTAAGGGGCCACCTGGGATGTCTGACAGAATGTGTTCAGAGAGAGGCCTTCTCTTCTCCATCACAGTTATACCTTCTTCTGAGAGCTAGATGTCTCTCTGGAGACAGCTTATATGCCATAAGAAGTGATTGAAAGACCTTTAAAGTACTGTTCTAACCCATTTATTTATGTCTGTACTCCGTGGGCTGATTTGTTAGGCCCCACAGTTTTCCATGCCAGTGAATTCTCCTCTGGTAAGCATGATTAATGCCAGAAGATTGAGTTTCCAAAGCGAGCTATCATCAGTACAAATACTGATAATAGCAAATGAAAAATACCTGCTTGAGAGAGGGGAAGGGGAGAGAGAGACCAAGATCGTGAGACAACCTTGATTTTCTCAGCAATAATGCATTTCGTTTCCAAAACACTAATTTTATTGTTTTTGTGCATAAACCCAGCCTTGGGATAGAAAAAAGCCCTTTATCTTATATCCATCTTTTCTCAGTCTTTCTTTAAAATGTTTTTTTTTTGTTTTGTTTTGTTTTTTAACAATTCAGCTTTCTTACAGTCTAATATGTCAGGAAGAAATTGTTCCTTTCTTTTACTCTGAAGAAATAAATGAACTGCACCTGGCTCTTTCCTTGGTTTTAATAAACTGTATATAGATGAAATTTATATCTTAAAAATGGTTAACAATTGCACCCTTTAGGGAACTGCCCAAGAAGGATCAGGCTGTTCCTTACCTATAGGGACCCACTGAACAGCTCTAATTTGTTTGGATGCAAAAAGGAAAAAAGAACAGTGGTCTCAAGCAGGAGGTGGTAGCACAAGCCTTTAATACAAGCACTTGGGAGGCAGAGGCAGGCAGATCTCAGAGTCTGAAGCCAGCCTGGTCTACAGAACATGTCTCAAACAAAGAACAGTAATGTCAATCAATGTCAAGCAGAAACTTGGCAATTTGAATATTTCTTAAGAATACATCATTCTCAGCCAGAGCTATAAAAGAGACCCTGCCTCAAAAACCAAAACAAACAACAAAATACTTGGTTCTCCAGAATTTAAACCCCCCCCCCCCTAGTTTTGAGAATGCTTCCAAGGAAAGAACAAATTAAAACCAAAAGGCTTTTTAACAACCTCGAAGCTGTTTGGGATCTGAGCCTAAACATGGGCTGTATTTCATATAACTGCTTTAGTATTTGTGAGCCAGACTAGTGCTGCACTCTGGCTTGAGCCGGACTCACTGACATTTGTGGGATCAACAAATGATGGCACACAACGCCTTCCTTGAGGACAGTGGCTGGAAGCTTGTACTATAACCTGTGCAGTTGGAAAGTTTTTTTTTTTTTTCATGAAAATTAGCTTGCTGGTTAGTAGGCAAATTACAACATAATCCAATTCGTAACAGATTTTATTTTCCAACATAAGAATATAAAAATATGATGAAGTTCCAAAAATGTTTTATTATTATTTTTTTAGTATTTAGGGCTAATGAAGTGTGGGTCAAGGCACTTGCCACATGAACCTAGCAAGCTGAGTTCAATCACTGGAGCCCACCCCTGTAACGGTGGAAGGAGAGAACACATTTCACCTTTAGCCTTCACTCTTGCACATCTTGGCATTCACACAGAGAGGGTCACACAGTAATACATATATTACTGTGCCTAGGCACAAGATTTATGCCTGAAGTCAGCAGTGGCTCACGGAGGGGCTTCTCGTTCTGTTATATATTCACCCCTTCATCACCTGAAACGCTAGCTGATTTCACTGATTTGGAAGGCTGGGGAACCTTTAGCCTGGCTAAGGGAAGTGGGTCTCTGCGAGTGAGCCCTTTAGGTTGTCTGTGTCTCTGGTTCCACCCAAGCCATCCCGATCTGCCAAGATGTGAGGGCTTGCAGCTTCGCACACCTCCTTCCCTGTGCCGGCTCAAGATGGTGGACTGTTGCCCCTGAAACTGTGAACCAAGATAAGCCCCTAATCCCTGAAGTCGTTTCTGTTGGGTATTTTATAACAGCAATGAAAAGGCAATACAGACACTTGTCAAAAACATACCTCTCTCTGTCCCCATTCTGCTTTCTTTTGCCTTTATTTAATCCTGTTTCCATCCATCCTTTGTCATTTCCATTCATTTATGTACTGTGTATGCACTGAAAACTACTGTTTATCAGGCTCAGATCTGAGCAACACAGGTGTGAATAAGAAGCCACCTGTGGCCAGGTGGAGCTTACATTGTAATGAGAGAAGAAATAGTAAGAACAGAAAAAGATGGTACAATGAATACCAAGAAAAAATATAGAAAGTGGTAAGGTGAAGGGTCACACATTAGAACGGGGGTAAAAACCTGATTTAGGCTCAGTGGCCAGGTTAGCCTCCCTAACTGAATGATGTTTGACCTATGAGAAGCAGGGAGGGAGTGCGTGGCTTTCCCCAGCATTTACTGCTTTTATAAGTTTGGGAGCCTGGGCTTGTGAATCTTGTAGCTTGTGAAACTTAAGCTTCTGAGTCCTAGAATGCCCTTCCTTTTGGGGGAGAAGGGAACACTTTATTATTATTACCATTATTATTTTAGTTTTTCAAGACAGGGTGTCTCTGTGTAGTCTTGGCTTTCCTGGACTCACTTTGTAGACCAGGTTGGCCTTGAACTCATAGAGATCCACCTGCCTCTGCTTCCCAGAGTGCTGGGATTACAGGAATGTTTAAATTTTAAGGAAATAGCTCACATTTGGAAATTAAGTTTTAAATATTTATAATACATTTAAGCAGTGATGTCCAAACTGCAGGTACACAATATGAGGCTGAAGCAGGGGCTAAGGCCAAGGCTTAGGTTCCAGCGTGGGAACTGTCAATACCCGGATGTTATTTAAAGTGACAATGATTGACAAGATCCTCCCCTCCCCCAACACACACAATCTGAGGATTTCTGAAATTAGAGGTCAACTGAAGAGAAGGAAAGAAAGGAGAGCAACTTAGAACTTACAATGAACCCTGCATTGGCAGAGAGCTGGTTTCCTTGCCAGGCACCACTCAAAGCACTTTGTGGTTTCAAATAAATAACGAGGGGGAAAGTGTTTTCATTTTCTCTAGACTGTTACACTTTCCACCTTGACATTTTATACTTGGCCTCAACAGGGGTTGAGTGAAATGCTTTTCAGCTTTTAGTTATGATTATAAAGCTATAGGTTCGGAGGAAAACCTTCCATCAGCACAGTACAGGAAGGCTAAATACTGAAAGGCTAAGTAGGTCCATCCCTAGCCTATATATCTTCTAAGAATTTTACACACATACACATATATACATACATGCATACAAACACATGTTGCCTTTATAAAAAAAAAAAAACCCATAAGTTATCACTCTACATAATCTAATTCTGCAACTCAACTTCCTTAACTCAGTGCCCATCTATGCAGCCCAGGGTGGTCATAAACTTGATAATGGTCGTGCCTCAGCCTTTTCCAGGATTACAGACCACATCTAGTTCATTTAGAGATATTTCCGTATCAGCACACTTAGATCTACTCTTCCATCGCTACTATTTATTTACTTGTTTTTTCTTTCACCACCCCAAAACATCTTTGTAGATAAATCGTTGGATATTGCTTAAAAACACCGTTGGATATTTTCCTGCTCACGAAATAGCAGAACTGAAGCGCATAAGCTTCCAATGTCACAGAGCATCACTGGCAGCACTCTTCTCCTGTGTTGGTCAACCATTAGGATTAACCAACCTTTCGAGTTTGCCAACTGGGCTAAGGCAGATAGATAGCTCAGTGGGTAAGAGTGTTATCCGTGCCCTTAGTTCAAACACCCGGCAATCATGTAAAAAGCCTGCCCCTGTAACCCCAGCCCTGTACCAGACGGCCCATGGGGCTTGCTTGGTGCCAGTCTAGAGTTCTCCAAGCTCAGTGAGAGATCTTGTCTCAAGAGAATAATTAACAGTGAAAAATGATAGCTCTGGACTACTCCTATGAACCTCCCCCACACACACACACACAAACACACACACACAGAGTTTGCCAATCAGCGGCTGAAAGACTGATGTTCTGTTGTCTTATCTGATTATAAGTAGACAACAGGCCTGATAAACACGCAGGCTGCCAAGACTCGACAGATCTTAGAAGTCCGTTTCGCTCTCCTTGGTTTTGGAAATTGAAATCAGGGCATTGAGTGCGCTAGGCAAACACTCTATACCATAGGAGTACATTCCCAGTCCCTGGGTCTTTCTCCTAAAATGTGTTCTCCATCTACTGGAGAACATTCTCGTCTCAAAAAGGAAAAGGGACAGCGAGCGCACGGATCTTCACGGTTCTACAAGGTACGAAAAGACAGGAAGCCCTCCGATATGTCTACTACCTGTCTCAATTCTTCACAAACGTGTTTGCTCCAATGTTTTATTTTTAGCGTCCTCCTCCCGCTGTACCAAGGTTTGCAGAACTGCCTGGTCTGCAAGCCTGGTCTGGTGACTTGAAGTTAAAGGAAAGTTGGCTCTGCTTCCTAAAACGCTCCCCTCCGACACCGGCCTAGACTGCTGCCCACGGAGGAGCTGCAGTTTTGGAAAAGCGGAGGAACGGAGTCAGAACTCTCTTTGACCGCCAGGGCACGAACCCGCACAAGCCCTAGCCTCCAGAGCCTTCACCTCCAGACCTCCGCCCTGAGCTCACAAGCGGCCACGCCCGGCCACGCCCACCGGAAATGACGCCCCGACCGGCTACTTCTTCTTCCGCAGTCCGCCGGAGGCGCGGCCCAGGCCTGCTCCGGGCGTGCGTCGGCTTCGCCGGCGGCAGAGGGATTCTGGGTAACGACCGTGGCCTGCGGGGTGGCTGGCTCCGCCCAGCAGGTTCCACTCACGCCAGGGCCGTTGGCGGTGGCGGTTGTCCTGGCCTGACCAGCGGGACATGGAGCAGCCGTGGCCGCCGCCGGGCCCCTGGAGCTTCCCGAGGACCGGCGGGGAGACCGAGGAGGAGAGCGACGTGGACGTTTCCCCCTCTTCTTCCCACTATCCCCCGGCACCGGCCGGCGGCGCCCAGGTGAGAGCGGCCTGCGTCCTGCGGGGGAGCTGGGGGCGGGTGTGTGTGGGGAATGTCCGCAGACATGGCGGGGGAAGGGGGCGGGTGCCTGACGCCAAGCCACCGCTCCCGAATCGTCTTTGACGAGAGCGGAGGCGGCCACGCGTGCGTTCCCGACCTCCGGGTCCGCACGCACTGGTCGCCCCGCCTCGGCAAGAGGTTCCCCGCAGACCCTGGTGTCAGCTCGGGCTGTGTAGCGTTGACCCTTTGTCCTCCCTTGCGTGCCTCCCTCCGAGCCTCTATTGCAGGCTCCAGCTACTGGGTGCACAGTTGATGGGAACAGTGAGTGATTGTGCCGCTCTCACAGCACACCGAGTCCCGACATAAACATCTCACGTGCTCTTTCCCACGCCGGCATCTCAGCAAATTCTGTAAGCCTCGCCGTCGACGCTGGTACACACCTCCGTGCCGCGCAGTCGTGCTGTCTGCGTTCACAGTTTCGTTCCGCGTCGGTCTTTTCAGTGAAAACAGACAGCCACAGAACTGGCTTTTCTTGCAGACTTTTACCCGAAGTTTCCGATACCACTTGCCTTTTTTTTTTTTTTCAACCCAGCTTTCCTGCCTCAGAAACTGCCAAACGTGACACGCCGTTTATTTTTTCTTTGAGAGGGCTTATACACATCACCTTGTCCTGACTTCTCGCCTGGGTGTGTTTTGAACCAAATCTCAAGAGCACAGACGAAAACACTAATCCTTGTCAATGAAACTGATTGTAGACGTCTGATTTCTAGGTGTTTTTGCAAAATGTGGTACAGCAATGTAACAGAATTAATAGCAGTTTTTCCTAAATAAATAAAGATGACTAGTTTAAATTGCCTGCCGACAAGTGTATGATGATGGTGTTTGTCAGCCAGCTGAATTAATTGGACTCACACACAGTATGCTGTTTCATAACCACAGGCTGTGTTCATCCAACTGGTCATAGAGAAAGTGAGGCAAAGTGAGGGTTGGTCAGTAGTCACCTACTAATTATGGCTCACTGGTGTCATCTGTGTATACATAGTATCACAGATGGAGAAAATGAACAATTGCTGGGGTCAGTTGGAACAGATGCGGGAGGGAAAACCATCTCAAGCATTTCAGTGCACTGCGGTTGAATCAGACCCAACCCAAGAAACTCGGTATTTAAAGACTACTTATTTCACCTGTGCATTTGTGTAGGCGCTGGGGCTTTAAAAGAAGCTTCTCTTGCCATCATTAACTGAGATTTCCCCGAGGTTGTAGAGTTGGATAGTGGCAGACCTCCCACTAGAACTAATAACTACTAGTCCAGTGCTTTTGTGTCTGTTGGTTTTTTTTTTTTTTTTCCAACTTCTTCACTGCCTATTTGGAGAAATACTATAAAATTTTATTTGGATGAGAAGGCCTTTAAATGGTGATAAAATTTGCAAAGTCATTACTTCTAAGAACATAATTATTACAAGACTACTTATATGTCTTGTTAGCCTAGTACCTAACTTTGGGGTTGAAATATTTAAAAAAGAATAAAATGTTTAATCAATCAACAGGCTTTTAAAAGCCACCTTAAATTGCTGGCTTAATTTTTACCAAATATATGAGAGAGAGAGAGCGCTGTCTCAGTGTAACTCAGTATTAACAGTTGCCTTTTGTGTAAAAAAGCAAACCAGAATTTGGAGGTCCTGTTTGAGAACTTTTTACATTTTTTTTTAATTTCTTTTTTCATTAACTTTTTTATACAACATATTTGGATTATTTTTTTCCACTCCCCAAGCTCTTCCCAGAGCCTCCTCACCTCTCTATCCACCCAACTTTATGTTCTCTCTTTCTCTTAAACAACAACAAAAATCTACCCAAATGAAAATCAAAATAAACAAGCAAAAGATCAGTAAGACTAAATAAATAAAGTAAAAATAATTTTAAGATGCTAATATGAAACAGAAACCCACGGAGTTCCTTTTGTGTTGGCCAAGTACTGCTCAGCATACAGCCTGCCCCGGAGTCGGGTTGATGACATTCCACTGAAGAAAAGTGGTTTTCCTTTTCTAGCAGGTATCAGTTGCAAATTGCTTCTTGGTTAGGGGGTAGGGCCCATGTCTACCTTCTGATCAGTGCTAGGACCGGCTGGCTTGCTCTTTGAGAACTTTTGATGTAAAGATGCACCAGTACACTTTAATGACAACAGTTTCCTTGCAGAGTTTTTGAACATTTAAATTATGTCCTTCTAAACTTTTCTATGAGCATGGATTAAAATAAGACCTAATCTGGGCTCAAGATGTGGTTTAGCAGAGAGCACATGCCTGACATGGGTTCACTTCCCTGTGTTGCTTTTATTTTTATTTTTTTGAAGACTCAATTACTTCGTCATCGCAATGCTTGGTGGGTAGTATGACCAAATAGTATATGGTAGTCTATGGAGAGTAATTTAAATACAAAAAATGCTTAGAGTTGGATTGATTTGACAGATATTTGCTTCTGTATAATTAGAAAGTGCAAGGTACCCCATTTATTCATAACCGCACTTCTTACTGTAACTTTGTCTCTTACAAATTAAGTTTTATAGCTTCATGTTCTTCCTTTTTCTGGCTCTATTTTAAAGTATCGTTGCTTTATAATTTTTTAAACAATTGTTTTATTATTTTATGTATATGAATGTTTTGCTTGCATGCATGTGTGTGTACCCCACGCGTCCTGCTGCCTGCCAAGGTCAAAAGCAAGTGTTGGATCCCCTAGAGCTACAGATGATTGTGAGTCACCATGTACATGCTAGAACTAGAACCCAGCTTGTCTGCAAGAGCAACAAGTGCTCTTAACCACTGAGCCAACTCTCCAACCTCATAATTTTTCTAGTGTATCAGGAAGTAAAAATAAACGTTTCCCGTGGTTATTTAGAGACATGGTGGTATCTGGTCTGTAGGAAACAGGATAGCAAGTGTCCACATACACCCCGTAAATCTTGAATGTGCCTGGAAACTCAGAAAGGAGGGCATGTTTACTAGCTGCCTCACAACAGTTTGTTCAAGAAGTAAAGATGATTCATGTAACAGTTATTAAATTATAGCTCCATACAAAGCTGGGAGTCCGAGAGAAAAGTATGTATTATGTTAAAAATACTACTATGTAAATGTTTGTACATTGGGTTTGGAGAGAATAGATGAGGAAAGAAACAGTGTAGGGATTGGGCAGGAGGTGGATAGAGGCAGAGGGTGGTCAATGAAAAGGGAGAACAGGGTCCTGAAGAAGACCTGGTGGGAAGAGCCAGTAAATTAAAGCAACTGGAACTGAGGCGTCCATGCTTCATAGTAATAAACTCGACCCCCCTTTTATGGAAGGATTACTCTAAGTAGAGAATGGCTAACAAAGACCAAAACATGGGATTATATTTTTACAGTTGAGATATAAAATTAGAAAGCCTTGAACACTGATACAGGTATGGGAACAGATTGAGAACAACAATTCTCAGTAAGTAGAATGAAGTTGTACGTTTAACTAGGAGATGCTAAAAAAAAAATGCCCTCAGCTTTTGTATTTTGAGTCAAGGAATATAAGAAACCAAGTACCCACTGCATTATATAAGTAATTATGCAGATTTTAAAAGTGATCACTCGAGTAGAACAGAATCACCAGGAGAGACTAGCTGGTACTTGTCAATTTAACCTTCTCTGTTTCAGTTAGGATTAAGTTAAGGTGTACCTCTGTGATAACAACCATTTCTGATAGAATTTTCTATTAAGAACTGTCACATGACCACAGATTATGATAACACAGAAACTGGAAGCCAGTTCATAATTGCTCTGAAGTAAAGGGTGCTCACAGCAGGAAGAACTTGTAGGTTAAAGCTGTAAAGGTCTGGCTTTTAGGATGAGGTGCCATGACTGATGAACTGGGTTTAAGCTCTGCTTTCCCCTGGTTAAGGATTCTGATGCTTGTTGTGGGCCAGCTGTGAGCACATCACTGACAGTTACCAGCCTTTGTTGTTAGTTGTCATGGGAGGTGCATAGATGAATAGAGAAGCTCAGAGTCAACTGATGAATGTAAACTGCAATTGTAGACAAAGAATAAAGATACTCTGTGTACCGAAAATGTCCTGCAGAGACGTCCTTTGAGTTGGAAAACAACAAACTGTGTCATTGCCTCCACCGCCTCAGTTCGTTACTAATACTGATGTTATTTTTTATTTAGATGTATAGCCATGGGATTGAGCTGGCTTGCCAAAAGCAGAAAGAGTTTGTGAAGAGCTCTGTGGCGTGCAAATGGAATCTAGCTGAAGCCCAGCAGAAACTTGGCAGCTTAGCACTGCATAACTCTGAGTCCTTGGATCAGGAACATGCCAAAGCACAGACCGCAGTGTCAGAACTGAGGCAGCGGGAAGAAGAGTGGCGACAGAAAGAGGAGGCTCTGGTCCAGAGAGAGAGGACGTGTCTCTGGAACATGGACGCCATTAGCAAGGATGTTTTTAATAAGGTATGATCTTTTGTTGGACCATAAAGAAAGAAGAAAAGGGGCTGGGTGTGTGGCTCAGAGGTAGAGCATGCAAGAGGCCCTGGGCTCCATTCCCAGATGAAAAGAAAGGAAAACCAGAAGCTTCTGTAAGTCACTGTTGCAAAGCAACAGAGTCCTGTTAGAGAGCGAACATCTCCAAGCCTCTCCTCCTCCAACATGTAGGGTAGCTGAGAAGGGTAAGTCAAGTAATGTCCCATGGTGATGTGATAGCATGGGACTGTGCTGCAACTGAAGGGTGAGTACTTCTGCTATTGCTTTGCTGCCAGCTTCCGGTCGGTTTTGTATCACATGTAGTTACAGAATTTGTAAATGGAGTTGTTCAGTATACCAGCTTGAGTTTAATAAACTCAGGTGATAATCTTTTTTTTTTTTAAATAAATTTTATTATACTGGGTTACGTAATGGCATTTTCATGCAAGTATACAGTGTACTTTGAGATGTCCAGTCCCCCTATACTCTTCCTTTATCCCTTTCTCACCCGTTCCCCTTCCTGTTAGTTGCCTTTGTGCCCTTAGGTAGTTTCACGTGTTTTCATATTGTCTGTACTTTAGTGGTTTTGTATATCTATAGAAAATCTAGGGCCCACACAGGCAATATGATTATATCTAGATGCAAATAATTCTCCTGCAGATCACATAACTTCATTCTTTTTTGTGGTTACAAAGTGCTGTGTTTTATATTCGTGTGTGTGTGTGTGTGTGTGTACTGGTGGATATTTAATCTCATTTTATTCATTTAGCTGTTGGGCATCTGTGTTAGACCCATAACTTAGCTATCATCCTAGCTAATAGAGTAATGCTCCAGCAAATTTTGATGTGTGAGTATCTCTGACGTGTTAACTGACAGCCTTTCAGGTAAATATCCAGGAGTAGCATAGCTGGGCCATATGGTAGATCTTTTTTTTTTTTTTTTTTTTTTCATTTCTTGAGAAACCTACATACTAACTTCATAGTAGCTGGATTTTTTTTTTTAATTTTTTTTTTTTATTACTTACACTTTATTTACAAGTAGCTGGATTTTTTTACATTCCTACTAGTGTGTAAGTGTTTCCTATGTCTGCAGCCTTTGTTAGTTTTTGTGATGCCCGCTATTGTGGTGAGATGGAATCTCAGTGTAGCTTTGATTTGCATTTCTTGGATGGCTGGTGATATCAAACATTTTTTTCATATATTTACTGGCCATTCAGATTTTATCTTTTGAGAATTGTCTGTTCACTCATTTCGTTAGCCCATTTATTTGATTAGGTTTCTTGATTTTCTGTTATTTTGGTTGTGTACTATAGTAAAAGATGTTGGGGTCTGTGAGACGGTTCAGCAGGTAACCATGCTTGCCAACAAGCCAAAGACCTGAGTTTGATCCTCAGGACCCACATGCTGAAGTGAGGGACGCTTACAATTTGTCTTCTGGCCACCGCACACATTCTGTGGCATGTTCACAGATGCGCAGGTACACGTGCACAGCATAGGTACCTGCTCGTGCAAAGTAAACAAGTAAATGTAATACAACGCTTTAATCTTACAATAGGCATTAGACCTCTGAGGGGTTTGATTGTTTTGTTTTTTGTTTTATGTGGGTTTTTTGTCTCTTTGTTTGGTGCTGCTATGTAGAAACTATAGTCTCCTTGGTTAATGGCTGGTATTATTCTTGAGTGGCTGGAGACCTGTTCACAGTCTTTGTCTATGCTCTTATCTCGAAGTGTTTTTGTCCTTTCCTTTGGTAGTATCAGAGTTTCAGGCCTCACAGTA
Source organism: Psammomys obesus (assembly GCF_907164565.1). Lineage (NCBI taxonomy): Eukaryota > Metazoa > Chordata > Mammalia > Rodentia > Muridae > Psammomys > Psammomys obesus. The sequence continues at coordinate 8,668,919 of NW_026592510.1, read as the reverse complement.
AGGCCTTTGATACATCTGGATGAGAGATAAAGATCTACGTTCTTCTACGTGTGGACATCCAGTTTGGCCACTACCCCTTGAAGAGGCTGTCTTTTCTCTGATATATAACTTATTTTTCACATCTTTTGTCAGCTGTGGCTGCATGGTAGTTTGCTGCTGTTGTTACTGTAATATCTTGTACACAACTGAATTGAAGTCAAGTGTAGTGATACCTCCAGTATTATCTTTTAGCTCAGCATTGTTTGGGCTAGCTGTCATCTTTTGCGCTTTCATTGGAATTTTTTCCCCCCAGTTTCTGTGAAGAAACACTGGGATTTGAGGGAGATTTCATTGAATCTGTAATTGATTTTGGTATGATAGCCATTTTCACAATTTTAAATCTTCTAGTCCATCATAGGAGATCTTTCCATTTTTCTATTGTTTTTTATTTCTTTTCTCAGTGGTTTAGGGTTTTTACTGTAGAAGATGTTTTTTACTTCCTTGGTAGAATAGGCTTATTCCAGGGCGTTTTGTTTTTATTTGTCTGTACTTAAGGCAATCATGAGTACAGATTTTTTTTCTTATTTATTTCTCAGCATGTTATTAGTTTGTAAGCTACTAATTTATGTTAGTTTGTATCCTATTACTTTGCTGAAAGTGTATATCAGATTAAAGATTTTTCTGGTATAGAACTATGTTATTTACTAATAAGGACACATTTACTTCTTCATTTCCTATCCTGTCTTTTCTTCTGTTGTCGTATTGCTGTAAATCATCAAGCACCATATTGAATAGTGAAAGAATTAGGCACCATCGTCTTGTAGGTGTCAGCCTTGACTTGTAAGTACTAGTATTAAACAATGAAATAGACCTTTAAAATTAATAATCCACATAGTAGAGTCTTTTAAATAGTACAGTACTTCTGCCAAATCAATAGGCTTTTTGTTTGTTTTTAAGAAGGAATCTGTTTTGTTTTGTCATAGTTTGTGTTTTAGATGGAATTTCATTCTGTAGCCCTGGCTAGTCTGGAACTTGCTATATATATATAGTCCAGGAAGACCTCAAACTCGGAGATCTATCTGCCTCCGCTTCCCCCAGAAAAGATTTTGTGATGCTATGCCCAGGCTTGAGACTGGATCTTGCCATGTATCTCTGTCTTATTTCGAACTCATAGTCAGCAGGGCATTGTGCCGCATGCCTTCAGACTCTAGCCAAAGGCAGGCTGGTCCCTGTGAGTTGAGGTCAGCCTGGTTTACATAGCTTCCAGGACAGCTGGGTCTGTAGCGGAAGACCCTGGCTCAAAAACACAAAGCAAAATAAAAATAACACTGCAAAACAGGATCACATCTCTTATGCCTCTGCTTTCAAGTGTGGAACCACTAACTGCCAAAGTTAGTTCTTTGTTGTTCGTTTTTTTAAAAAATTACATTTATTTATGTATTGGTGTATGTGTGTGTTGGGGGAAGGAGTGGGGATGGGAGGGGGAGAGAGAGCAGCTGCATGCACAAGTGCCAGCTTGCCAGTGCATGTGTGTGGAGGTCACAGAACACGTTGGTAGAGTTGGTCCTCTCTTTGCACCATGTGAAATCAGTCCCATGCCCTGCCTAGCCTCCTCACCAGCTCTGAGTTAGTTTTCTTCAGAACATAATTTTGTTTCTCATTAGTGTATGGAAGCCTTAAGCTTTTACTTTTGAATCTGAAGAAATAATAGGTTTAAATTATAACAGAATCGGAAAGTTGGTTGCTGGGAAAGTGTGGAAGAGCCAGTTTAAGCAGACCGTGGAAACATTTTGGTGCTGTCCACTCAGCATGTTTATCCTTTTTTTTTTAATAAAATAAGAAAAAAATCAGTCCATCTTAGTTCATGAAGGTCGAAGTGTAACTAGTTCAAGGGCACCCAGTGCTCTTTCTCCCCTGCAGGCAGATGCAGCATGTGGCGCACATGACGTACAGCCAAACACCCACTCATGCACAGTTTAAAATGGGAAAGGAAAAGACGCCTTTACGAAGGAAGAAGACCTGACTGGGCCTGCTGCTGCAGGCCTGCAGTCCCAGCTTACTTAGGAGGCTGAGGTAGGCAGTCGACAAGTTCAAGGTAAACCTGGGCAATTTAGTGATCTCTACCTCAAAGTAAAAAGTAAAAAGAGGACTAGGGATGTAACTCAGTGGTATAGCACGTGCCTAGCTTGCACAAGACCCTAGGTTCAATCCCTAGGCCCACATACCTTCTAAAATAGAAAAGAAAGTGTCCCTGTAACAGTGTTCAGTGTTGCTGCCAACGAGTGCTAACAAAGAACAGCATTGGCCTGGCTGAACTATTAGAATCCATTTTTCTCAAACTACTCTGGGTACACACACACACACACACACACACACACACACACACACACACACACA
>NW_026592510.1:8646552-8666533 GCF_907164565.1 Psammomys obesus | reverse complement strand
ACACACACACACACACACACACACACACACACACACACACACACACACATATATGTGTATATAAACTTTTTTTTAATGTGGAAACTAGAGTTTCTAAAGATTAATTTCAGAGTGCATGCAAAGGGGGAGAAAGGTGAAAATAACTTATGAATGAATGTTTTTAATACAATAAAATTTGAATAATTAAGTATTCAAGAATAGTAGCCTATAATAGGGCATCACTTTGGAGAAATAACTCTTGAATATACAGATAGGTATAAATATTTTAATACTCTCTCCTGCTCACTCTCCATTTTGTCAAAATGGCTAAGGAAAACAGTTCACGGAAGCTAAAAGCTTTATTTTTATGACAAAGGTAGATTTTCTATATTAGTGTTTTCTGAATCTAAACCAGAGATGTTACTGCCTCTATGAAGAGACTATAGAGCAGTGAGGCCTTTAGATATCCTTACTGCCTTTCACTAATCCTTAGACATATCGTTTGGGGGAAATTTGGACCTTTTTTAAAGCTTAAAGTTTAATTTAAAAAATGATGTTTGTATGTTTGTGTGAACGTAAGCCACGTGTGTGTAGATTCTGGTGGAGGCCAGAATAGGATGCTGGCTTCCCTGGAGCTGGAGTTAGAGGCAGCTGTGAGCTATTTGGTGCGTGTGTGCTAAGAACCAAACTCTGGAAGAGGAGCAAGCTTTCTTCACCCCACCAGGCTCTCTCTCCTGCCCTTAAAGCTTACATTTTAATATGGAAACTTTCTGTGTACAGGAAGTAACCAGGAGCTCCATGTTCCACATCAGCATCTTGCTTTGCTGTGTATGTAACCTTGCATATAGAAGTTTACCAGTTAGGTATACTTGTATAAGCCATGTTCTGTCAAGATAGGTAATTTGAAAACATGAGCTTTGAAATCTTTATTTTGCAATCATTTAGTCAGTGAAATTCAGTAATTTTCTGTTGGATTTGTAAGGACATTTACTCAAAATTATACATTGGTTTTATATGGGAACTAAGAATTGAAAGAAATAGTTTAAATCTGGGATTTCTAGGCTAAATAGCTACTACCATGTGAGCTTTTTTCTTCCTTTATTAGCATATATTCATTGTCTGTAACCCTGGATTTCATAATGACAGTTATATAAGTGTATAATAGACTTTAGCCATGTCTACCCCAAACCCTCTTACTTCTTTTTCTCCTTCCTTATTAAGTCCTCTTTTTTTTTTCTTACAGTTTAGCTCTTCCATGCCATGTGTACATACATGATTTTATGTATCTGCATAAAACCTGGTATCCACAAATGAGAGAAAATGTGCAACACTTATCTTTCTGAGACTGGCTTAATTTGCTTAATATGATTAGCCACAGTTTGAGAAATATAGAACAGGGCTAGTGAGATGGCCATTAGTTAAGAGCACTTGTTGTTCTTGCAGAGGATCTGTGTTCAGTTTCCAGCACCCATATGGCACCTTATAGCCATATGGTAGCTCAGTTCCAGGGTATTTAGCACTCTTCTGACCCTTCTGGTCATCAAGTGTGGGTATGATGGCTACACATACATAAATATACATGCAGCACAATATACACATAAAGTAAATAGAGAATGCCTCATAATTTTGCTGGGCCCTACTAAACTACTCTATCATTCCAGTTTTAGTATATGTTCTATCATAACAGTAGCAATACCACATGAGCTATTGAGGGCTGGAAATGTGGTTAATCCAAATTGGGGTGTAAGTGTAAAATACACACCAGATGCTATTACTCAATACCAAAACACCAGAAATGAAGCACTCTGTTAATTTTTTGTGTGTGTTTCTTCCATGTTTAAATGATATATATTGAATATTTAAGGTTATGAACTTCATGTGTTTATCTCTGCTTTTTAATGGGGCTAATAGAAAATTTTAAGGTATATTTGTGACTGGGACAGTGTTGATCTAGGTAGCAAAACAAAGTACAAGGAGCTCTTATTTTGAAACAAAAGCTGGCAAGGAGCTAGTTTATGCTTTTCATTTTGACTCCCTGTGCTTTGCTCATTGACTTGCTCATTGCGAGTCTCAGCATCTGTTTTGATCCAGAATGTTCAAGTTTTTAATGGCAAGTTTAACATATTAATTTAATGATATATGGTACTATGCCATCTTCTTATAGCATGACATCTATAGGAAAGATTGCTAGGGTTCAGTATCTGAAGAGACTCAATTAGAATATTGATTTTAATTACTAAATTTTTTCAGAGTTTTATTAATCAAGATAAACGGAAAACAGAAGATGAAGATAAATCACAATCATTTATGCAGAAATATGAGCAAAAAATCAGACATTTTGGTAAGTCCATTACATAAGTTTCCTTCTTTATTGTGTTAGATATCATTGGTATGTATATAAAAATGAACCTATAAGCTGGACATGGTGACACACACTCTTAAGCCCAGAACTCTAGGAGGCAGAGGCAGGGGGATGACTATGAGTTCAAGGCCAGCCTGGTCTACAAAGCGAGTCCAGGACAGGCAAGGCTACATAGAGAAACCCTGTCTCTATACAAAAAAGAACCTATAAGATGAGGTCTGCCTATGGCCAACTCCATTTATGTTGTTGATTCTGGCAGGGTAGTCAGGTCCATTTCAGACCTTGTGCCTTCAACCAGATTGTGAAGAAAAGTACAGTTATGACAGTATCGCTTCTTTGCATTTCTTGACTACTCAAGGTTTTTTTCTTTTCTTTTCATTGATATTTTTCTTAACATTAGAAAATTAGCATTCATTTCAGAATTTTGTGTAATTATTTTGTGTACAGTGGGGAGTGGTCAGGTACACAAATGTGGAGGTCAGAGTACAACTTGGTGTAGTCAGTTCTCTCCTTTCTCACTGCGTAGGTTCTAGGGGTTGAGCTTCCATCATCAGGTTTGGTGGCAAGCGCCCTTACCCACTTGAGTCATCTCTCCAGCTCCAACGTTCATTGTTTTTTTTTTTTTTTTTACCACGTTTGCATATGATGCTGTGCAATTTATTGTTTCTTGACATGTTGCTCATACAATAGAACAGAAATATATATACAAAGATCTAACATACAGCTTTTGCCCTTTTTAAAGATATTTTAGTCTTTATCTGTATGTGTTTATGTCTGTTTTAGTATATGCTAGATGTGGGGGGTGGGGGAGCATAGAGACCACAAGAGAGGGTTAGCTCCCTGGAGCTGGAGTTATGCTGTGATTGTGAGTCACCCAATATGGGTGCTGGGATCTGAGCTCAGGTTCTAGAAAAGCAGAACTTTCTCTCCAGTCCCAGAACAGGCTGTTTCTATTAGGGGAAGAAGAGTGGGGTGAAGTTGATGTGAGGAATTCCTAAAGGAGGTGGCATCTGAGTTTGTTTAGAGGGGTAGATAAGGATCTTCTATAAAGATTAGCATTAGAAATACAGAGTCAGAAAATATATGCACGCTATGTTCCGAGACAAGCAGTGCCATGCTACTGGATTGAAAATGCTGCTTGAAAGTGTATGTCTTTTATTCAAGTATTATGTGAATTAATAGACATGATTCCTGTTGATATTTTGTTAATAGCACGTTGAAACCTTCTTCCTTTTGTGTTCTCTGAGGAGTATTATTTTTGCTTCAAAAAGGAAAAACTGTACATTTAATTCAAGAAAGGTACCTGAAGAAAGCTGGGCATGATAACACATGCTTGTAACCCCAGCACTAGAGAGTCTGAAGCTGGAGGATCACAAGTTCAGGGCTAGCCTGGACTGTGCCATGACTCTGTCACAAATAGCCAAACCAAAACAACAAAGGCTAAACATGAAGAGTTAAACACACAAGTTCACATTTTTAAATATATCATTGTGTCATTTCATACAATAGAAACAAAAGGAATAAGCAACTCTCTCTTAGGGAGATATTAAAATCTTTAAAGCATCAGGATTTTTGAATCACAGGGATAGAAGACAGTAATTTGCAAATGAGTCCTGTGTTGTTGGTCGCCATTTCTACCTAGTCCTTGCTGCCAAGGCCCATGTGTTCTGCAGGAAAATGGTGTGCCATCTACTGGTACTTCTCTGCACACACGCACCATTTGATAGAATAGTGTCACTAGTGGTGTCTCTGCCCAACTGGCATTCTGTAGGCCCGTTATTTTGGAGCAATGTCACCTAGTAAGTGAGAAATAATACCTTCATTTGTTGTAGAATGAGTGCTTTGGTTAAACGCAGTTTTGTGTGGGAAAACAGCTCAAGTTCACAAGATGTTGTATCTGACACTGAGATGGAGTCTTCAGTAGATCCTTTCCAGCTGTTTTTCTGAGTAGTCCATGGTAAGACCGTGAATTTCATGAACTCATGTTCATCATTTATCTTGTAAAATGAATCAGAAATAATGCGGTACACTAACCAGTTCATCTAGTACATCCAAAACTGTTTTACCGATAGAGGCATGGTAAGGACAGAGCACTTTCAGCTCTAGGATGGGCTAGTTCATGGAAGGATTATTGAGCCCTCCAAGAAGAAATTGGACCAATATACTCAAGCTGCTGTTTGGTGGTAGGATAACTAATTAAGTAGAATTACAGTGCCTTATTGAGGTTTTAGCATGAGGTGTTTGGTTTTTTTGTTTTGTTTTTGTTTTCTCTTAGAAAATTCAGTGTTCATTGATTCTACTGAACTAGGATGCCAAAATGTCTTTGCGAGAAGAATCCATGCTCTTGAGTCAGTCTGAAGCCTATGCCCACTGTGACCCCTCAGTTTATTAAAGTATTGTGTATTTAATAAGCTGGCCAGAGAACAGGCTGACTCAGCATCCACGGATGAGTAATAAGCAGTTGTTTTACCATTCATGTCGTGAGCTTCCTGCATCTCATCTTGTCATACTAACCAGACCCTTGCTGTCTCCAAATCCAGCCAGACCTTAGCACTCCCAGATTCCCATTGTGCCTGTTTCTTAGTGGAAATGCACATTGGCTTTTCACTTTGGAGGAGATACCCTACTTGCTGCAGCACATTGGATCCAGAGAAATGTTCTAAGGTAGTAGGATCCCAAACTTTTTATGTTTTTACTTTCCACCTCTGGCATGTGTGTATCTTACAAATAGGTATCTGGGGCACTCCACCTCTGCTTGCCAGTTCCATCAACATAGAGTGGATCAACCTGCAGTTACATGGGAGGATGGGGTAACAGAATCCACATTTACAAAGTGATAGCACAGCTGATAGAGGCTTGAGACAGGAGCCTGAGAGCTTGATATTATCCACCTGGAGAAAGCAACACTTCTCTTAGTGTATGCTTATTAAAAAAGAGAAAGCATTTGCCAGATTGATAGATATATTGATGAACTCCTTAAAACGCATTTGGAATGGTAGCTATAATTAAGGCTTCCGAGTGGTGACTTGGCAAACTTGGATTCCATTCTAGACTCTTGAAACAAAGGGCGTGGTGAACAGGAGCTGTCTGGAGGGCTGCAGGGACTTCACACTAGTGTCTCAGCTTTACCTGTCTTCTTCCAAGTCTTCCTAACTCTGCCTTATGCTGTTGGATGACTTTTTTTTTCTTTTGTTGCTTCTACTCTTATACTTAGATGAAATTTACCTACTAATGGTAAATGACACCACTATTGTGGTGTTACGGATTATTGAAATCTGATTTTCTCTTACATTTATGTTTATTATTTGACTCATACTTAAGAAATACAAAATGGTGATTTAGATGCAGAGCTCATTTACTCTTAAACAATTTCTACAGTAGTTTGCATCTTTAATATCACCGTCCTTGTGGTCTGCAGAGCTGGTTTCTGAATCATGCAGTGGTTTTTCAGAGCATGCCATTTTCTTTTCCAGCCATAGTTAGCTTTGATTAAGCATTTTCTGAATTTATGTAGGGTCACTGGAAATGTTATCAAGAACTGTAAATTTTGCCCAGAAGCTGTTTATTTGTTTTTTCATTTATAATCTCCTCATTGTATTCATTTGGTTTTATGTTAAAAAATATTATCTTGTTTTTGGAAAACATCCTAACAAATACTTGAATAAAATATAAAGTAAAATGACCTGAAAATCATGTATTGTGGAAATTAAATTGTCTCTGTGATAGAATTGCATTTTTAAATTATTTTCTTTATTATTATTATTATTTATTACAATTTATTCACTTTGTATCCTAGCTGTCACCCCCTCCCTCATCTCTTCCTGGTTCCACCTTCCATCCCTTCTTCCCCACCCCATGTCCCTGCCCTAGTCCACTAATAAGGAGGTCCTCCTCCCCTACTATCTGACCATAGCCTATCAGGTCACATCAGGACTGTTTGGATCGTCTTTCTCTGTGGCCTAGTAAGGCCACCTCCCCAGGGAGAGGTGATCAAAGAGCTGACCACTGAGTCCATGTCAGAGACAGTCTCTGCTCCCCTTACTAGGGAACCCACATGGAGACTGAGCTGCCCATGGGCATCTGAGCAGGGGTTCTAGGTCCTCTCCATGCATGGTCCTTGGTTGATTCATCAGTCTCTATAGCACCCCCTGAGCCCAGATATTTTGGATCTTTGTAGAGCGCCTGTCCCCTTCAGGTCTTTCTATCTCCCCCTTCTTCCATAAGATTCCTGCACTCTGCCCAAAGTTTGGCTATGAGTCTCAGCATCTGCTTTGATACCCTGTTGGGTAGAGTCTTAGTATGTTTATCCTATAGTATATGGCTAATATCCACTTATAAGTGAGTATATACCATGTGTGTCTTTCCGCTTCTGGGTTACCTCACTCGGCATGATCTTTTCTAGTTCTACTCATTTGCCTGCAAACTTCCTGATTTCCTTGTTTTTAATGAGTTGCATTTTTTTTTTTTTTAATTTGAGCGCTTTCCAAATTATCCACAACAGATCTACTTCATTTCTATTACCTGAAAAAATATTTTAAGGTCTCATTCTAACAATTTTGGGATGGCTTAATATTAAAAAATGTGTATTAAATATAAATAATGGTATAATAACTGAACAGCAAAGAAATAAAAATGTCAGAAGAGTTTGTAGACTACTTGATGGGGTAACCAGAACCCTCAGAAGCTTTTGTAGGATGGCTGAAAGGAGGATGGATTTGTTTTTTAACTAACATGACTGCATAGGCATAGAGGTTTAAAAAGGGGGGGGGGGGTGTGTCCAGGTAATGGGAAGTAGAGAAATCTAGAGCTCAGGAAGTAAAAGTAGTCATAGTCTTCTGAAGGGTCTTACATTACAGCCTAGCTGGGAGAATTTTAGCAGGTGGAGTTACAGTAGATGGTGTACAGTGTTAAATGTATTTTGTAAATATAATGCAGGATATGTGTACTGGGAGCAGCTTTAAAAATCAAATAGACTTGAGAACTGAAGGCATTTAGATGTTCACCAGGAAAACACATGGTTTGAAATATTTAACTAAATTATTTTAATTTGTAATTGTAAGCTATTATAAGCATTCAGAGAGATTGATAGTTTGAGTGGCTGGCTTATTCTTAACCAAAAGATTGTGTCTTAATAAGTATTTGCTGTATGAATTATTCACTGCTGTGTTAATACTGGCTATCAAGTATTTACTATGTGAGGCACTACTCAAAAGTGCTTTATTTAAGTTAATGTCTTTAATTCATAAAACTCCTTCATGTTGGGTACTGTTTTAGCCCTACTTTTCGGAGGAAGATACAAAGATATATGAAGGGACTTGCTCAAGGTGAAGCTGAAGTTCAAACTGAGGCTGTTTAGCTCTAGAGTCTCTTCTGCTGGCCATCCTCGATTGTGTTACTTTGTTTACAGATTTCAAAATAAAGAGGGGGAGATAGAAAGACCTAGAGTGGACAGGAGCTCCACAAGGAGAGCAACAGAACCAAAAAATCTGGGCACGGGGGTCTTTTCTGAGACTGATACTCCAGCCAAGGACCATTTATGGAGATAACCTAGAACCCCTGCGCACAGATGTAGCCATGGCAGCCCAGTCTCCAAGTGAGTGCCCTAGTAATGAGAACAGGGACTGTCTCTGACATGAACTCTGGCTCTTTGATCACCACCCCGCCCCCTCCCCTGAAGGGGCAGCAGCCTTGACAGGCTACAGAAGACGACAATGCAGCCAGTCCTGATGAGACCTTATAGACTAAGGTCAGAGGAAAGGGGAAGAGTACCTCCCCTATCAGTGGACTTGGGGAGGGGCATGGGAGGAGATGAGGAAGGGGGATACAGCTGGGATACAAAGTGAATGAACTGTAATTTATTAAACATTAAATTAATTTCAAAAAAAATACAGGTGCAGAGATCCACAGCTAAATTTTAGTCACAGCTCGGGGATTCTTGTAGAAGAGGAGGTGGAGGAGGAGGCAGAGGATTGAAAGAGCCAGAGAGGTGAAGGACACAACAAGAAAATCTACAAAATCAAAAAATCTGGACCTATAGGTTCTCACAGAGACTGAACCACCAACCAGAGATCATCCATGGGATGGCTCTAGGCCCCACATTACATATGTATCAGATGTACAGCTTGGTCTTCATGTGGGACCACCAACAGGAGCAAGGGCTGTTTCTCACTCTGTTGCCCACCTTTGGAGCCCTTTCCCCTAACTGTACGATCTTGGCCAGCTTCAGTAGATGTTCCCAGTCCTACTTGATATGCCAAAGTGGGTTGCTATCCATGGGATGGCTCCCCTTCTCTCCAAAGGAAAGGGGAATATGAGGAAGGGAGGGGAGTAGGAGGTACTTTGAGGAGAGGAGGGGAAGTTCCAAATTACCGGAATGTAAAGTAAATAAATAAACTGATTAATGAAAAAGAAAAAAATATTTTCTTATAAAATTTCACACCTTTTCTCTTAAGACCTATGTAGACTACTTGTAACGCCTCAATTTGATACTAATTCAAGATATAATTTACTTAGATACAGTCTTTGCCCAGTCTCAAGTGTTAGAGTCTTAGGCATTAAAAAGATAAAAACTTAAGCATGTAATGGCACCTCTGTGGCTCTTAATAGGTGTTACTTATATTTTTCCTATTATCTTTAATTCAGAATCCAAATGGACAGGCCTTTTAAAATTCACTTATAATGCTGCCATGTTGGGGTAACTAGATGATTGATTGTGGATAAAATAGAAGTGTGAGGAAGCCAGCAAAAAGACTGGGAATGTAGCTCATTTGGTAGAGTGCTTGAGTGGCACACATGGGAGCTGTAGGTTTCATCTCTCAAATTGCATAACCGGGCCTGGTGGGGCAAGGTCCTACATCCCAGCACTGGAGAGAGATAGGAATGTCGGTGTGCTTTTAAAAGACTATTTTATTGACATTTCTTATATCTTTTTCTCCCTACTCCACCCCAATTCCTTTCCACCCCCCAACACCAGATAGAAGAGAGAAAGGGATAGTGGAAGAAGGGTCAAAGTTTTCTTTCTTAGCTGTTTCCTGCTGGTTAGGGTCTGGGGGTTCCTTGGAGCCAGTCCAGTCCTCATTTCAGAAGATCTCCTACTTGTCTCACAAGAGCAACCAAGAACAGCGAAAGGGGAAGCAGGAGCAGCCTTGTTCTTTCTCCAGTTGCACTTATTTTCTCTCCAGAGTCCTCAGATTTAAACTCTCTGCAGCTGGCAAAGAGCTCCTCTCAGTGCCCGAATGAGGCAAATAGTCTGCTGCTGTGGACCATCTGAATCAGTCCCACAGCCCACACCTGGGACCAAAAGAAAACATGTTCATATCCACAGCATAGGAACATCTCAGGTTCAGAGGCAGCCTGGGTTCCATGGAACTCTCTGGAAAAAGAGTATGAAGAAAGGGATGGGGCTGTGTCATAGAGTCATTTTATGTCTTCAGGCCTAAGAAATAAGGATTGTTCTCTTCTCGGCTCTGACTTTGAACATTCATTAACTCCTGGGGAAGTAGTTTTAAATAATGTGCATAATCATTCTGTGTCTCAGAATCTTAAATGACCCAATTGTTAGAAAAGTGTGGTGCACACTTACAGTCCTAGCACTGGGAGCAGAGGCAGGAGGAGTTTAAAGATTGAGGGATTCTTAAGTTATATAGGGAGACCGTACCCTCCCTTGGGTTTTTAAAGAAAAAAAAGGTGGAAATTGCCCACAGCTGTTTTCTAAAGACAGTGTATTTTCAATTGGTTTCCCACATGTTGCTGTGTATTCTCAAGAAAGGTCTTTGTTTTTGATCTTATGTTCTCATGTCAAGTTTAGTGTGTAGAATTCATTTTGTGTTGAGAGCAAAATTTCATTGTCATACTGTCAAGACAGTCCTGTGAAATGTCCGTGATGGCTTAAAAGCATCCCACCTGTTGGCTGTTGTGTGTAAATCTGAAGTCTGAAGCTTCTGACACTGTGATCCTCAGAACAGGATAACCCTGAACAACTGTTATTCCCGGTGCTATTGCTTGGTCATAGTGACTTTTCGAAATTAGGTAAAGATGCAGATGTACTATTGGCACTGTTTGGATTCATTTAACATCTTGAAACAATGGCAGCCTTTCAAATATGTTCAACTAATTAAAAAACAAAAACAATCATTTACTGTGCACACTGAACAGGCAGCATTAGTAAATGGCTAATGTGACTAAAGTAACTTGAGTATGTCAGCTGTTGTAATACTGACTTATTTGTTTCCCGATCGGTAAAGTTTCCTGAATTGGTAAATGTCTACATTTTACTATATCTGTAACACTTTAAAAAATAAAATAGAAGCCAGGTGTAGTGGTGCACACCTTTAATCCCAGCACTCAGGGAGGCAGAGGCAGGCAGATCTCTGTGAGTTTGAGGCCAGCTTGGCCTACAAAGCAAGTCCAGAACAGATAAGGCTACACAAGAAAAACCCTGTTTCTAAATAAATAAATAGCATAAGTAAATAAATTGGAGATGATATAGTATTCTGAATATTTAGTAAGCTCTTACATTTGCCAACTATACTCTCTTGAAGTCTTGCTTTTAAAGTTTTTGCCCTGGGGATTGAGCCTCAGTACTCATCAGCAAATACTTTTTATCATTGAACCACACCCTGGCCTTTTTTTTTTTTTTTTTTTGAGACTGTCTTACAAAGATGCTCAGGCTGTCTGTTCTTGAACAGGCTCTGTGGCCGAGACAGCTCTTCCATTCGTGGTCTTTGCCACAGCCGCTCAATACAGAGATTCTTATCCTTCTTTATAATAAAAGCCATCCTGTTCTCTTAGTGAAATCACTTGTATTTACTTTAACCTTAAGGGAAGATCAAGTGTATCAGTGTTTGGGGGACTTCAGCTGAAATAGAGCTGCTGTCATTACAGTCTGGACATGGCTTTAAGAGGTTTGGTGCTCTTGGCTTGCCCTATCACATATCACATTGCTCTGGAACTGTGAACTGTCTTTAAAGAGAAACATTTGAAATCCTTTTCTTGCCTCACAGGAAGAAAGGAAATATTTGACATTTGTGATTCAATTCTTTTTACAGGTATGTTGAGTCGATGGGATGATAGTCAGAGATTTTTGTCTGACCACCCATACCTTGTATGTGAAGAAACTGCTAAATATCTTATTTTGTGGTGTTTTCACCTAGAAGCTGAACAGGTATTGTATGAACTTTTAGTTTCTGGAAACCTTATTAGAATTCTAATTTTTTACTCTTTTTTTTTTTTTTAACATTGTTTAAGTGAAAGCAGGAAGGCTATTAGAAGGAATTACAAAGTTTTACTGTTTCTGACTTTCAAGCAAAGTGTAGGGATTTTGTTGTTTCCAGTGCATTTGCTTTGCAGCCTTCTCATCACTCTTGTTCTCGTACACTTTTTTTTATTAATTAGAAAGTGGTGTTTTAAATTTTTCATAAAGTAATCACATTAGGAACTAAGCCGAAAGCATGTAGTTATTCTGGTCCATATAATAGCAGTAAGAGATTTGCTTTATGTTCATACAGTATTTTACTTAACAATAAAGGAAGTAAAATCAGAAGTACTCTAAAAATTTTAAATTGGCATCAGTGCCAATTCAGTCGTTCTAGAAGTATTTTCTGTAACTTTGTGTATGTCTTTTTTTCAGAAAGGCGCTTTAATGGAACAAATAGCACATCAAGCTGTTGTAATGCAGTTTATTATGGAAATGGCCAAAAACTGTAATGTGGATCCAAGAGGCTGTTTTCGTTTATTTTTCCAGAAAGCCAAAGTAAGTAGTTACTTGGTATTGTTAAATGGGAAGGTTGGACTGAGCCGAGCTTTGTGCTGTGGGTATCAGGAAGCTGTCTAGATAGTAGGCTGCTAAGTGCTATAGGTTTTCTAGTAAAAAGAAATGTATAGTATTAGTACTTAGTGTGTGTAAGTTAGTATAGTGGCTACATAATATAAGTTAGTATTTATAATACATAGTTGTCTTAGGCTTTTAGTTGCTGTGAAGATAACACCATGACCACAGCAACTCTTGTAAAGGAAAACATTGGGGCTGGCTTACAGTTCAGAGGTTTAGTCCATTATCTTCATGGCCGGAAGCATGGCGGCATGCAGGCAGACATGGTGTTGGAGGAGCCAAGAGTTCTACATCTTGATCCGCAGGCAGCAGGATGAGACTGTGCCACACTGGTGTGCCTTGAGCACCGGAGACCTCGGTGCTTGACCCCCACAGTAACAAGCTTCCTCCAGCAAGGCCACACCTACTCCAACAAGGCCACACCTCCTAATAGTGCCACTCCCTATGGGCCAAACATTCAAATACATGAGTCTGTGGGGACCAAACCTGTTCAGACTGCCACAGCTGTATTACAACTTTTGTGCTGAATGAGATTGAGAGTGTAAGAGGCTGGGCTGGGCATAGTAGCACAAATGCCAGCATTCTGGGAAGCAGGGACAGGCAGATCTCTGTGAGTTCGAGGCCAGCCTCATCTATAGAGTGAGTTCCAGGACAGCCAAGGCAACACAGAGACACCCCCTACCTTGGGAAAAAAGGAAGAAAGGAGGGAAGAAAGAAAAAAAGAGGAAAAGAAACCAAATTTGTAATGAAAATGTGGAGATGAGGCAAGTGGATTATGAGTTGGACTATGAGGTCAGCATGGCTGCAATAGTGAGATGCTGTTGAGAGACAGCAAAGGGGCGGGAGAGGGAGGAAGAAGGAAGCAAGCAACCTAAACATTTCACATTTAAGAGATGACTTCCAGAAAGCACTGTGGTACACGGAATATTATGCAGCTAATGTATATCCATGGAACATTCTTAATAATCTAAGAAAATGTTTGTTCCAAGTTTAAAACGAGATGCATGTTTATATAAACAGTGTTGGCCCTACTGAAGAAAATAGATGTGTTCAGAAAGATTACTGTTTTATGTTTACTAAATCAGTAATAAGTTTCCTTCGAAGCAGAGAGACTTGAACTCACTACTAGCAGAAGCATAATTAGAACAACGCCTTTGGGAGTATTTCTAGTGGAACTGAGCAAGTGCACATCTGACTAGCAAAGGCATTTTGAGGACTGTGCCAAAGAGAGCAGGTTCTCGATACGTGCTCAGGAGCCTAGATAGTCAGGAGGCCCCCAGTAACTAAAGAGTTCCGAAACACTACTGTGATGTTAGTGGCTGTGGTCACTCAGTGTGTGCAGTTGGTGCGGAAGCAGAGGGAAGGACCTGTTACCTTCTCTTAAGCCAGGCGTGAGGGCTTGTGAAGATGAAAAAGCAGATTTCACTGTCCTTACCTTTGGAAGGGAGAGGGTGCTTTAATGAATAATCCTAGCCTTTTAAATATTATTTATTGTGTGTGTAAAGGTTTACTTAAATATACAGTGTGGAGGCTAGAAGTTTTGACAGAGTATCTTTCTCTATCATGCTGTATCCCATTTTCCAAGGCAGGGTCTCTCAGTGAACTTGAAGGTAGCCATTTTGGCTAGACGGCAGGCCAGCAAGCCCTCAGGATCTGCTTGTCTTTGTCTTTCCTGCTCCTCAATGCTGGGGTTACAGATATGTGCCACAGTGCTGGGATTTTACATGGGAGCTGAGGCTCCAAACTCAGGCCCTTATGGTTTACAGTTGCACAGACTTGTCACATTGCTGGCCTTTGCTGGTCACCCTTTCTGAGTCTCAAGTAGTCATGTTTAGCTCTGGAAAAACACAGTAGTGTAAAATAGTGCACTGCTATTGGCAGCACATAATAAATTTCTGGGTCTTTTAAGTTTTTATTTCAAAAATTTGAACACAGTAAATATTGACTGATATAGCCTACATAAAGAGAAATTATTGTTGATGTGAGTTTTTTTAAAGTGTAGAGATGTGAGGCTTGAGAATTACTGTCCCAGAGCAGCTCTTACATCTCTGTACTCAGTGCTGTGCTTTTTATAGATATGTTTATAATAGCAGCCTAACCATAAGAATAAATTGTGGTGTGTTCGTAATATAACTCATCATCGGTATAGATGAGTAAAATAGTAATAAATGAAATAAGCTAGTTGTATAGCCAATATCAATTTTTCTAAAGCTGGTGGTTTTAAGTATTTGTATTTTATAAAGTATTTATAAAGGCAGAACTAAACAGTATGTTTTGGGGAGCAGGAAAAGTAAAGGAATGACTAAGACATAGGGAGAGGAGAAAAACTCTTGAACTGTTCTCTGAGGTATTGGTGATAATCTCATTCCTAGTTTTCATGGGCACATAGTGGGATTTTCGCTCAGTAAGCTGCACACACTTTTTGTTTGGTCGTTTTTTTGTTTTGTTTTGTTTTTCCACATTTCAGTATGTGACATTAGAAGTTAAAAGGAAATAAACCAGAAGTTTAACTTTGATTATATTTGAATGGTAGATTTATTTTTGTTTTCTTTATGATATGCTACAATGAACATTTCCTGTTAGAAACAGACAACAGTAAACTAATTCTATTTTTAAATGTATAAAGATAAGTTACCTCAAATGCTTTAAACTCTCTGAAGTGTAGTCTAAATACTACAATTTCCTACAGTCTCATCCTAGAGTTTTCTACAATCTGTTCCTACAGTTTCCTACAATCTAATCATACAGTTTTTAGTAGACTTTAAATGAACAAATGATTGGGTTGGAATTTTAGCTAGACTTACAGTAACTAAATTTTTACTTGACTCATAGAAGCAATAAAAACTATACGTTTTGGTTTAATGGGTGTGTTTAAACTGATAATTTGGTGATGGAACATTGACATTCTACATTTTATTTTTTGATGAAACAGAACTGAAAAATCATTAAAGTCTTCAACCTTAACAGTTGTAATATTAGACAGGAATACTCATGGGGAGTTTCTATCATGACAAGGCACTGTTCTAAGCATTTTGCATGAATTAACTTATTAAATCCTTCTGCATTTTGTAAGGATTTTTTACTCCTGCTTTGTAAAAAAAAGGAAATTGGCATAAAGAATATAAGTAGGCATCCCGCAGGTTATTTCATTAAACAGTCAGGTTTCCCAATTTAAGTATCTAGGCTTTAGGATGACAGCAGAGTTGTCAGTTGTGCTGTTTGCCTGTGATAGCAGTTACCTTTGGATGCAAACATTGGACAGTAGCATAGGTCCACGCAAGTACAAGCTGTTACTAGAATAAAATGTTAAGTTTAACTAAGGAAATTGTTCAAAAAGACAGGATATCCTCCCAGAACATAATTTCCATTATTTATGTTACCCAGAGCTAATCTATATTCGCAGACAAGTTCTACAGCCTAAACTCTGTTGACAAGAGCAAGATCTTTCAACCACTTCAACTTAAAATCAGCATGCTGCTGGCATAAGGCATGCACCCTGCCAGTTACTCATGGAAGAAATGGCTTTTGTTGTTGTTGCTATTATTTTGCTTTGATTGTTTTTATTTCTTTTTTTGTTTTTGTTTTTCTAGACAGAATTCCTCTTTGTAGCCCTGACCGACCTGCAACTTGCTCTGTAGACCAGGCTGGCCACAAACTTATAGAGATCCACCTGCCTCTGCCTCCTAAGTGCAGGCGTGTGCCACCACTGCCTGGCTTAGAAGAAATGTGTATAAGAAGAGGCCTCTATCAGTAGAGAAGGCCTTTCGTGGAGAACATAGGCTCCTACATCACTGGATGGCAGAGAGACCCTCAGCTTAATTGCCACACTTGTTTGTTTCCAGATGCCAGAAAGATGCTTGCTTAGGTAGAACACTTAAGATACCCTTATGAAGCCCCATGTGGTGGTGTATACATTTAATCCCAGTACTCAGGAGGCAGAGGCAGATGGATCTCCGAGAGTTTGAGGCCAACCTGGTGTACAAAATGAGTCCAGGACAACCAGGGCAGTTACACAGAGAAACCCTGTCTTGGAAAGGAAAAAAAAAAAAAAAAAAAAAAAGATATCTTTATAACAATTAGGTTGAATGTTGAATTTGGTTTTTATAACAGTTACAAATAGAGTCTAAAACGGACAGAGATGAACTAGATAGGTGATAGTGCCCCTTCCCTGATTGAGGATAGAGCAATGTGAGAGGTTGATAAAGCTTGTTTTGCAATTCTAGGGATTGAGCCTAGGGCCTTGTGCATGCTAAGCAAGTGCCCCGTCACTGAGGTGTGTTCCAGTTTTAACTTTATTTTGAGACAGGGTTTCACCAACTTGCCTGTAAATTCTCTGTGTAGCCTGCCACCCCTTAAGCTTGCTGTCCTCTTGCCTTGCCTCCTGAGTAAGTGGTCTTATGAATGGTCCCACCAGGCCACTCTTACTGTGTGTGTGAGGAGTGTTGTTTCCTGTTTGTTAATTGCTGAAGTGGAAAGAAACGTGGAGCAGGCCACCTGTTTGTTAGCGCTCCTCTAAAAGAAACAGCGCGCACTGACCTGCAGGAGACTGGGCTGCTTCTTGCACTTTGACTGTTCTTTACTGTTCCAGCTCTGCTCTGTGTGTTTTCCAATTGACTCTGTGGTTTAGTAGTCCAGAAACATTCTGTTTGCATGTTTTTTGTGTTCTAGGCAGAGGAAGAGGGTTATTTTGAAGCATTCAAAAATGAACTTGAAGCTTTCAAGTCAAGAGTAAGGCTTTACGCTCAATCTCAAAGTTTTCAACCTGTGACAGTTCAGAATCATGTTCCTCATTCTGGTGTTGGATGCATAGGCTCCTTAGAATCCTTATCACAGGTAAGCTGGAAAAGGGAATACTCATTTCATCAACATTCACATAATTTTGTTCTCTAGACCTACTCATACATAATGTATTTGTGACCACTTAAAATTTTCTCGCTTCAAAAAATAATCCTTAGTGCTGGACATGCTGGCTCACACCTTTAATCTCAGCTCAGGAAGCAGAAGCAAATGAATCTCTGTGAGTTTGAGGCTAGCCTGGCCTCCACAGTGTGTTCCAGACCAGCCAGGGTCTACACACAGGCAGAGTCTATATGTAGAGAGACCCTGCCTCAAAATTAATTGATTGATGAATTGCCCTTAGTCTTATTCCATTTCATGGTTTAGCATTGAGTCTCTTCTGTCTCTCAGAGACACCAAATTCTCTCGTTTTGATGTGGTAAAGTGAGCTGTACCTAAACATTCCTAATGTCAAATGCCACTACGTGTTGCTCATCTCAATTATAAACTTAGGGTGGCTCCTCACAAATATCTTATTCTAAGTAAAACACACTGTTGGCAGTTTTGTTTTGTTTTAGCTTGAGAACGGACATGTGAGCTAAAGTGATCTCTGTTGCATGGCTTTATGTAATCAATACCTTGTTAAAAGCACTTTCTGTACGTTATCTATGCAGTAATCATATATGTGGTGGTGGTAACTGTTTGAACCTCTTCAGAGTCTGCTGCAAGATCAAAGGAAAAATGCCAGTGAACAGAAGAGGGGAGTAGACCATTACTGTAGCTGATAGTACTTTTTAGAGCTCTAAGATGCTGTCAGACAGTCCCTGCCCATTGTGATCTTAGAAGTAGCAGCTTAATAGAGCCCAGTTATCTCTCATTTCTAGGCTCCAAGATTTTAAGACCAGCTTTAGCCAGTTTATTCTGTTGTCTACACTGGGAGATGGAAGGTGTCATTCAGAAGACAATATGAGGAGAGTCCTGTATTTATCTTTTAAGCCTCATAAAATGGTAAAAATTGAGATTTTCAATTTCTTGACCTTATGTCACTATAATTTTACCATTTTAGTAACATGTATTTCAAACAGTTATTAAATTTGCATTAATACTTTAACCTAGTTTCTAAAATAATAAGGAAAGCAGTTGATCATATTTAACTCAACCAAAAACATTTTCATGGATGTAAATATTCATGTTCTGGCTTTAAATAATTACTAGTGTTCTCCCTTAATTAGACACGTCAGGAATAGCCCCCGAAGAATGTCTACAGAGCACTTCTTTATTTTTAATTTTTTAAGGTTTGTTTTATTTGTATGAAAATATTTTGCCTGCGTGTGTGTATGTATACCATATGTGTACCTGGTGCCCACAAAGGCCAGAAGAGGGCTTTAGATCCCCTGGAATTGTTCCTTACAAGTGATTTCTAGGCACCATGTGGGTATATGGAATTGAACCCTGGTCCTCTGCAAGAGCAGCTCTGAACTGCTGAGTCACCTCTCTAGCCCCAAGATCATTTTCTTTTTTTATTTTAATTTTTATTAATTACACTTTATTCATTTTGTATCCCCCCCATAAACCCCTCCATCCTCCCCTCCCAGTTCCACTCTCCCTCCCCCTTTCTTCACGCATGCCCCTCCCCAAGTCCACTGATAAGGGAGGTCTTCCTCCCCTTCCTTCTGATCCTAGTCTATTAGGTCTCAGCAGGAGTGGCTGCATTGTCATCTTCTGTGGCCTGGTAAGGCTGCTCCCCCCTCAGGGGGAGTTGATCATAGAGCAGGCCAATCAGTTCTTTAATGTTATTTAAATACACTATTGAGGAGTAGCACGTGAGAAAGCAATTTTTCCAATGGAGTTTTATGAGGATGTCAAAGGCAGCAAATAAACCTAAAATTAGTCACCAAATGCATGAAAAGGAAAAAGAAACTAGCTGGAAAAAGGATGTCATTGGTTCTTTCTAATAAAAGGAGAACATACACACATTAAAATGCATGAAATATGAAATCTGTATTATTAAGAAGATGCTTCTGGCTTGAGAGAAGTAAGTCATTCTTACACATACCAGTTAACAGCTGACAGTAGTGGCTTGGTCTCCATTGTCATTTGTGGTAGAGAAGGCTGGAGTCATATGTGTAATTTTCTCATTTGAATTGTTACTGTTATCAGGAATCTTCATTCTTAATCTAGGTTGCTGGACTAGTCGTTCCTTACAGGGTGAGAATTTAAGCATCCTGACCTTGGCAGCCTCAGGGAGAGGAGTGCTGTTGAAAATTCCTTATAGTTGCCTAAGATTAGTGACTAGATGAAGGAAACAGGATAGAATGTTTCTATCCAGGGATCAAGAAGACGATTTTGAGGTCTGAAAACCTTACTATAATGACGGTATACCATCTTTATATCACTTTATGGGTTATGTAATATATTGACATTTTATTTATATATATATATAATATATTGACATGTCTTATATATATATGGAAAGACATCATTTAATCTTGTTAAAAGTACTGTGATTATATTAATTTTTTTTTGCAGATAAGTAAATGGAAAATTATAGAGGTTTACTTTGCCCAAAGCTGAACTAGGTGACACTCTGAATCTGAATGTCCTTCCTCACTGAGCCATACTCTACAAGTGGCCATGCGCTCT
Source organism: Psammomys obesus (assembly GCF_907164565.1). Classification (NCBI taxonomy): domain Eukaryota; kingdom Metazoa; phylum Chordata; class Mammalia; order Rodentia; family Muridae; genus Psammomys; species Psammomys obesus. Next base: position 8,646,944 of record NW_026592510.1, on the reverse strand, counting down.
TGGAGAGACCGCATGCTGAGACAAGGACAGTGCTGGGAATGCCCATAAGCTGATGGGACAGCCAGTGGAATTTCAGTGTCGTTCAGGTTAGGGGTGTTGATTCCTTTTTGTTTTCTCAAGTAGGTCAGTGAGCTCTGGAGACTCTCTGCAGCCAGTACTCAGAATTCTGTCGTGATAGTTACTTCTAAGTTTGGTCTTGAAGGACTCTGGAATCTGAAATGGATGTCAGAAAGGACTTAGTCCTACTTTGTGGAAACAGAGTAATATAACAAGATTATTGACTGTTTTATAAAGCTTAGAAATTGGTAACTCTTGATTTTGGGTTTTTGGTGTTTTTTTTTTTTTTTCTTCTTCTTCTTCTTCTTCTTCTTCTTCTTCTTCTTCTTCTTCTT
>NW_026592510.1:8631902-8646542 GCF_907164565.1 Psammomys obesus | reverse complement strand
TTCTTCTTCTTCTTCTTCTTCTTCTTCTTCTTCTTCTTCTTCTTCTTCTTCTTCTTCTTCTTCTTCTTCTTTTAGAATTTTTAGGTTTTTTGATTTTAGTTTTTTATAGTGAAAGGAGTCCTCTAAAACACAGCATTTATGCTCATCCTTAGCCTTGATAAGGTTCAACCGTGGTTTTTTGGATAAAAGGAGCAGCTGCTTCATTTTTATTCTCTGCCCTAGCTCTTAATTGCAGTAGGTTGTGACAGGTTTTTTTGTTTGTTTGTTTGTTTTCTCCTTGAGTATTAATAATACTAAATAGAAACATTAAAACAAAATGAAAAGGACTCTTGGAAATAATGAAATTCTACCTCACTTTTGGTTCTTGCTGAAGAAACCACGTGTATCATAGGGCTCTCCTTCTCCCCCCCCCCCCCCCGTCTCTACTTTTTTGAGGCAGATTTCACTATTGTAATCAAGGTTGGCCTTGAACTCTTGATCCTGTTGCCTCAGTCTCTTGACTGCTACAACTATGGGAGTGAGCCGATGTACTTGACTTGAAGTACTGTACTTTATTAGGATTAAGACAAAAACAAGCAAATAGTTTCCCTGTGAGATGAGCTATTTAAGACCTGGATCTCCAGCCACCTGTGTAATAATACCAGCACTTGAGGCTCAGGCATGAGGAGCCCAAACTACAGGCCAGCCTGGGCCACATAGTCAGACTAGGTCTGGGGTGGGGGGAAGAAAACCTTTGTCATTTAGATAACTTTGCTCATTAATGTCTACTAAAAACAAACGAAATTAGGTAGGAAAAGTTAAAAAAAAATCAAAGTTGCTGGAAAATATCCAGAATAACTGAGTAGAAAGAAATCACTTCAAAAGGAAGAAATTGCCAAGGAAAGTCTTGGGTTTTAAGATCTTACACTCTTATTCATGGAACATCTAAAAATGATGCATTTAGTTTTACATTAATATGTAAATATGAATATGTTTCCTTGGTTTTAAATTAATCTGATTTTCCTTATTTTACTCAGTACATGGATTTTACCTGTATTCAAATGTTTCACGTTTGTAGTAGTTAACTGTTGTAACTAAGATAGTAATCTTAAGAATACATTGCTGGCTTAAAAACTGTACTTTAGCAAACTTTAATGTTTTTATTTTATTTTATGTGTCTGGGTGTTCTGCCTTAAATACACATCTCTGCACCATGGACATGCAGTGCCCGCAGAGGCCAGGCGATGCTGTCACATCCCCTGGAGCTAGAGTTTCAGATGGTTGTGAGCTGCCATGTGGATGCTGGGAACCAAACCCTGGTCCTCTGGAAGAGCCGCCAGTGCTCTGAACTGCTGAGTTATCTCTTCAGCCCTAAAAGACATATATATTAAATAAAATGCTTATGGGGAAATTTAGCCTTGTATGGCTAAATAATTAAAATTAAAATTTTGTAGAAAGCATTAAAAAGGTGGTACCTGTTAAATTTCTGTTCACCTATATATCCACTCTGTCTTTATCACATCTATTTGGATTAAGTAATAACACCCTGTCTTTAGTTCTTTGGGCTCCAGACTGAGTGGTCTCCAGAAATCCACTTTCCTTCCTCATTTGCTGTGCTGCAGAAGAACAGAGACCGAGAAGCCGTGTGTGCGCAGTTGTGTGTGCTGGTATGACGCTGCTGATCAAGTTGTTCTCTCTCTCTCTCTCTCTCTCTCCCCCAGAATCCAAATTATCTTCAGTATTCTGTCAGTACACCTCTCTGCGGTTTAAACTCAGTGCTGCATAAAGAAGAGGATGACAAAATGATGGACACTGTGTGATTCAGTTAAGACTGCTGAGGCCAAGGACTATTTTGTTACAAGAAAGGAAGAGCTTGGCTATTTTCTTGACACTTTTATGGGTGCTGCACTTTATTTTTGTTCGGTTTTTGATGGGAGGGAAAGAGTACTGAAATGTTTTGCAACTTTTTTTATGTGCTGCTAGGGTTTTGGTTGTTTTGTTGAGTTTCTGAAGGGAGGAGCGTACCATATGTTGCAGGAGGTCTAGCTGGACTCTCCCCCACCCCTCAGTTACTAAATTTGCCTTTAACTGTTCTTAATTTTGGAATCAAAGTATGAAAATCTGCACAATGCAATGTTTACAGGACTGGTTGACTGAGGAGGCATCTGCTGCATATTCTTTTTTACATGGATGTGTACATGCCCTACTTCACGGAAAGAATTAAAGATAAAAGTGTGCTTGTGTCCCACTGCAGAGTTCAGCTGTCAGATCTGGTGTTCGTCACATTAAAAGCAATAAATCGGTAGTGGTAAGCTACTCTACTAGTAAGTGAACTGGATGGCACAAAGTACTGTTCCAAGATAATATTTAACATTTGTATTTTCGGCACCACCAGTTAACTCCTTGATTAGTATAAATTTGATATCAAAAACATTACATTTACCCCTAAAGTAGTCTCAGAACTGTTCAGAAGTTGGCTTTGTCCTGATGACTGTTTAAATACTAAGGAGAGTAGTGAGTGGAAAAAGCAATCCAGCTTTCTGCCTTCCGAAAGGATGAACTGCATGCTTACTCTAATTGACTTGACATAGTCTGGGACCTCTCAGGGAGTAAGTTTAACAGAATAGTAATGGCCTGTAAGAACAAACAGGAAGTGTAGGGTTATTGCTAAGTTACAGTTACTGTGTGTTCTGCTCCAGTGAAGCCTTGAAATGCTGTAGAACTGAGCTGCCTTGTGCTGCCTTGAGCTGCCAACCATGTCTAAATTTAACAGTCACCCTCAGTGGTGGAGATGGGCCTCACTCCATCTGTCACTCGCTTCTAGCTCATTCACTAGAGGATGCTTCCAATTTCCTTCTTCCTGTGTAATTCACTGCAGATCCACCAGGATATCTGATGATTCTTTTTATTTAGAATTAGCTGACAGTGCCAATTTTGATATCCTTGTTATTTGAGGATTAATCTTCTGACATACAGGAGCACTAGTTTGGTTATTTTGGAGTGTTAATCTTTGGCTCAGTACCCACTTCGATTTGTAGCAAATATTTGGAAAGTGGGTGGCTAGGGTTTGGGAATACAGGTAGCAGTTTGAGGAAGGAAATCATGCTAAGTGGTCATGAATGGTGCAGAGCTCTGACCTCTGCCTCATCTGTCATCTTTCGGCCGATGTGGCATCTGGTACTTGTGGAAATGGACTGGAATCATTGACTCATCCTCCTGTAATGTCACGATCTTCCTGGTTCCCAGAATAAAAGTTTTTGTGCTTTTGATATAAATATATATACTCTATAATAAAATGTTTGACTAATTTATTTGGTAGTGCTCACTGGCTTGTATTTTTTTTTTTCTTTTTTAATCAATGACCTAGTCATTGGAAGATCTTTTTTTTTTTTTTTTTTTCTCTTCTTGTCTGGAGCATGCTCTCAGTTTTCCTCTTCATACCAAATGGACAGAATAGAACAAAATAAATCCTTGATTTCACAGAAATGGTACTTGACCAACCATTTTTTACTCAGACTTCACTTCTGCCCGTGACTTGTCTATGATAAGGCAGATAAATGGTTGTGACTTTCATTTTGCCTTCTGTAACTTTATAGCTCTTACTGGCCAAAAACTGACAACGAAAAAAAAAAGTATTAGCGAAGTGAGTATATACTTAAAGTTTATTTTGAGCTGTTTTTGATACTTGGCTGGAATTTTTTTTTTTTTTTCCAAAGGAAGTCTTCTGTGTTTTAGTGTATTAGCGGATTGACTCATGGGGGCCCACTAATGGCTGTCCCAGTTTGCACTTAAGGATGTTGACTTAATCATTGGCAGGACTTCAGTATTAAGGCAGCATATTGGTCTCAGTGTGGTATTGTATGGCTTTAAACCTAACACTTGGGAGGCAGAAACAGGAGGAGCTCTGTAAATTCAAGGACACCCTGAGCTCTACATAGAGTTCCAGGATAGCCGGGGCTACAAGAGAGGCCCTGTCTCAAAACAAAACAAAACAAAAAGATAGTATAATGTATATATAGTATATAATATAATGTATATATAGTAAAATGTATTTTGAAAATGTCCTCTTAGTATTGAGAGCTAGCTATCTCCTGGCAAAATAAATTTCTTCTTTTCTTAAGAAGTAATAAAGACTAGTAATACTTAGCAAATAGGTAACTCATACTTCAGGTTAGAAAAATTTCCCTAATCTATGAGAAGTTCAAACTGATCAATGGAAAATATTTGACAGCGAGCAGTGGTCCCACTTGCCTTTAATCCCAGCACTCGGGAGGCAGAGGCAGGTGGATCTCTGTGAGTTCAAGGCCAGCCTAGTATTCAGAGCAAGTCCAGTACAGCTAGGGCTCTTACACAGAGAAACTCTATCTCTAAAACAACCAAAAAAAAAAAAGGGGGGGGGGTATTTGACATCTGAGACTGTTGTTTTACTTGGTAAATGTCATGTATTTCACAAAATATTGTCTTCTTTAATGAAATAGCTGAGGACTTTAAGATTGGTTCAGTTGGTAGAGCTCTTGTCAAGGATTCATGAAGCCCTTGACCTCAGCACCACCTAATCTGGTCATGGTGGCACATACCTGTGGCCCTAATGCTGGGGAGGTGAAGACAGGAGGGTCAGAAGTTCATGATTTTCCTCAGCTACTTAGCAAGGTCACAGCCAGCCTTCTGGCTACAGAGACTCTGTCTTAGGGAGAGACAAAAAGGAATAGCTGTAAATCTACTTACCCTGTGAGCCGTCATTCCATTGATGGTAGTGGAGAAAATACTGGTTAGAATTATTACTTAGATTTCACTTTTAATTATACCCATCTGTAGTTCTTTCAAAATTTTTGCCTAAGGAGTTTATAATAGCCTATAATTTCTCTTCTAAAACATTAGGCTTTTTTTGGACTAGGATTCATTTTAAAAGCTGTTGAGATGGCTCACTTGGGTAAAGGTGCTTGTTGCCAAGCCTGACAGCCTGAGTTCAGTCTCTGGGACCTAAATGATAGAAAGAAAACTCTCTCATGTGTCATCCGACCATCATACATGCACAGGAGAACACATACGTACACACACAAATATTTAAAATTTTAATATTTTTAAAATTTTTAAGTGAGTTAACATGCTTTCCCAAAGAGCATGTATCTCTGTTAATAAGTAGTTTTCCTTACAGTATAGAATTGCAGGCAAGGTGATTTTCAACCCTGGTGTCTCTTCAGAGAAAAAAGTCAATTTTCTGTTCTCAGAGTGAGGCACATTTCAGTTCTTAAACTGATGTGGGTTAGGGTGGTGCTTGTCCAGATCCCGGTTGGGTGTTCTGCGTCCATTATTCCTGCACACCATTCACATTTTAGCAAGAAGACCTGAAGTCCTGCAGCCTTCAGTTCCCCTCTGTAATGGGTGTGTTTGTGCTATGTCATAGGTTGTCCAAGAAGACGATCCATCTGGCATTGGTTGGCTTTCAGTGTCAATGGGGGAATTACAAAGATGAAAAAATGTTGATTATGGATTATCTACCATCAATAACAAAAGTGAAAACAGTCTCATAGGCCTTAAAAATTAGATCTTTTCTAAAGGTACAAAATCATTTTAAAATCCTTGCTCTTTTACTTGGTTTCTCATGTTACTCTTCAGAAAGTTGAAATCCTTTGGGAAAATATGAAGCTACTAGGCCAATCTACACTTAGCATGGTACTATTTGGTGCTGTATATGGAAAAATTCATGGTGTTTAGAGACGTTTAAAAAGTGAGGGCTATGGGCTATGGCTGCTCTCCCAGAGGTACTGAGTTCAGTTCCCAGCAACCACATGGTAGCTCACAACCATCTATAATAAGATCCAATGCTCTCTTCAGGCATGCAGATAGAGCACTCATGCATAAAGTACATAAATATTTTGTAAAGTAGGAGCTAGAGAGATGGCTTATCAGTTAAGAGCACTTGGCTGCTCTTGCAGAGGGCCAGAGTTGACTTCCAGCACCAATGTCAGGTTCACAAGCCCCTGTAACTCCAATTCCAGGAGACCTGATGCCCTCCTGTAGCACATGTGCACATAAAGTCTATAAAAATATTGCAGGGGACTCGTGGTAGCTCAATAACCAATTGGTTTCCCATAGTAAGGGGAACAGGGACTATCTCTGACAGGAACTCAATGGCAGGCTCTTTGACCTCCTCACCCCCCAAGGGAGGAGCAGTCCTGCTAGGCCACAGAGGACATTGCAGCCAGTCCTGAAGATACCTGATAAAACAGGGTCAGATGAAAGGGGAGGAGGTCCTCCCCTATCTGTGGACTTGGAAAGGGGCAGGGAGAAGCTGAGGGAGGGAGGGTGGGACTGGGAGGGAATAAGGGAGCAGGATACAGCTGGGATACTGAGTTAATAAAATGTAACTAATAATAATAAACAATAAAAAAATATTGCAGGGGAATGCTAAAGATTTAAAAACCTTACTGGCCTTTTAAGCCCTGCTAGACTTTTAATAGTTAAAAAATGAAATAAAATTGAATCCTAACTTCCAGGATGAAAATGTTCAGTTGCAAGCTGTAGTTATTAATGGAAGGATTTTGTCAGAAGACACAGTGCTCCTGCCCAGGGCATTCAGCTCTCTGCATATTCTGTGGGACACAGAAATAACTCTTGTACTGGTCACAGCATTCTGGTTTTGTTTTTTTTTGTTTGTTTGTTTGTTTTGTTTTGTTTTTTTTGCAGAATGTATTCAGTAATACTTTAAAATTTTTGTGTGTATGGGTGTTTTGCCTGCATGTATGTCTGTGCACCATATGGGTGCATGGTGCCCATGAAGGCCAGAAGAGCACAGTGGATTCCCTGGAACTAGTTAAAGATGCTTCTAACCGCTGAGCCATTCTCCAGCCGAGCAATGATAGTCTTAATCAGTGCCTGATGCCAGCCTGTCCAGTAGCAGAAAACAGGTTCCTTTAGCTTATTTTAATAGAAAAGAGGCCATATGCATTTCCCAAATGGAAAATCTTGGTTCTGGTCACAGGGGGAAAAAGTTTGTCAGTTCATGTTCCCTAACCCTATTTAACCTCCACATCTCCTAACAGTGTCAGGAAAGCCAGTGTGACTGCATTTATGTAGCAGGAGATAAAGAATTTCAAAAAATGCAGACAGCCTGGGTACTATTTGAAGACCATTTATTAGAAAGCCAGTGAGACATCACAGCAGCGTACAGGAAAGGGGGTGAGGGCCTGTGAAGGGTCAGAGGCAAAGGGCCACAGCCACAGTGCTCACATCCCCAAATGTAACAGAACTTGCTGATCAGTCGTAGGTTAGGTAGTTCACAACAGTTTTAAGAAGCGGTTATCACCATTCAGATAAGGCATTATACAGATACCGACAGAGGAGAAGATGTTCATTTGAATCCTAAGGCTTAGTCCATTTTGAAAGATCAAAAATGAAATTTAAAAATCAAAGATTCCTCCCCACTCCCAAATAGAGAAGAACCGCTTGCTGGCATTTGTACTTCGTCTAAAGTAAAATAGGCCAGAATTTCAAAGGCTTGTACAGGGCTAGATCCTTTGATTTAGCACCAAGTAAGAGTATGTCTTCCTGAAAGGTAGAATTGTTTTGTTTTTTTTTCCTTCCACTTCCTGTATTTTTCTTAACTTCGGGCCAATATATTTCTTGCTCCACTAAGGAATCTAAAGTGACTGACATTTTAAAGTGGTTTCTCGGGCTTTAGTGGTACACACCTGTAATTTAAGCACTTTGCAGGGGCGGGGAGGCTTGAAACAAGAGGATCATGAATGTGCGGCCAGCTTGGACTATGTACAAATTACAAACCAGCCTGGGCTAAGTAGGGAGGAGCCTGCCTCAGAAACTAAGGACTGGGCCTGGGTGTGGCTCTGCACACTTTCATCTCAGCACTTGGGAGGCAGAAACAGGTTTGAAGCCAGCCTTGTCTACATAGTTCCAGGACAGCCAGAAGTACATAGTGAGATCCTGCCTCAAAACAACAAAACCCTCAGGCTTGGAGGTACAACATAGTGAAAGGTGCTTGCTCAGCACACAGGCTGAGTTGGCTCCCCGTTGCTGTAGGTGGCTGCTTAGATGGTACAGGAAGTGAGTGGGTTCCCCATGGCCGTCAGGCAGAAGCTTAGATGGTACAGGAGTTGTTTCCCTTGAAAGTAGGGTGGAAGTGGCAGCACAGTGATCCCAGAATCGAGAGAGCTCGAGACAAGAGGATCTTAAATTCAAGAACTTCAACACAGGTATAAATGTCCTCGGTGACGGCGCTTTTGAAGCCATCGTGCAAATGCCTTCGGTTCCTCCACCTGTTGACAAGTTGACTGGCCTCTCTGTCAAGGGGCTGTCCCTAGCCTGTCCCGTCTACTTCCTCAGTGGCAAACTACCAAGGGTGTTCTCTCCCACCTTTTAGTTTTCTTTTTACTGTCACTTGCTCATCAAGGCACAGTCCATTTGGCTCAAAGAGGGAAACTGGCAGGTGCTAAAACATGGTCCTCAGCCTGAGTGACGTGTGAGAACCTAGGACTTAATTCCATGGTCAGTTGCCAGTGCTGCTCCTAGAACTTCAAAAGTCAGTTAACATACATAAATCATACCTCAGCACACGCATGTTTGGAAGAGAGAACAAGCCATCTCAAAGTCACATGTTCTTAAGTGCCAAAAGGCTGCATTTTTATAGCAAGTTGAACCAGTAATAGAGGGCACACTGCATGGTGGCCTGTGCCCTCACTTTTCCTGTAAAGGCAGCAGTGAGTTTACATCTGGCAACACCTGTAAAGCCAGTTGCTTTTTTTTCTGGAATCTATTGACAGTCTCTTCCAATGTCGTGGCCCATTGGGGTAGAAAACATCTTTTTTGGATTTCGACAGGGCATTGGCTTATGCAAAAGCCTCTAATGAGATATTTATCTGCCTCGAGTAAACTTTTCCAGAAAATCATGAAAATGTGATCAACCATGTTGACTGACTGAACAGAAGGTTACCAGTTGTTTTTTAAATTGTGCTAATTTTTTTTTTTTAATTTCAACATCTCTGATGTTTTCTAATTGCACAGCCACAGAAGACAAGTAGATTCTAGACTAAACATACGAGGCTATTTTAACAGATCAGCCTGAGTATCTAACTCATTTGGCACATCCTTAATAATATCCAAAAGAAAGCCATTAGCAATAAACCATGATTTTCAGAGAAGTCTTAGGAAAAGAGATTCGAAATACAGAGGCAAGACGAGGAGGCCCTGCTTCATCCTGCCGATTATGCGCTCCTCAGGGGGTAACAGAAGCTTTCTGGATAGTTTCTGGAACTTTCGTCTGTAGAAAGGAATATACATGGGGCCAGATCTTGTTGGTTTCTGTTCCGGAGAATGTTTCCAACACCCCCTTTTTCCTGAAGATGGAAAACAAAATACATAGGGAGGTAGATTACACAGGTCTGAGTGTGCCTCAGGAGCTTTTTCAAAGAAGCCTGTAGAGGTGCATGTGAGTTTAGAAGTCCTGTGTGTTTGTCTAATCAAAGGAAGGGTGTTGGTTGGACATTGCAAAACCTTGTTTCTACTTTATGTTTTGTCCTCAGCATAAAGGGTCCCTGGAGCTGTTGGTTACGCCTTTACTAATGCTTTACATCTTGCTCCTGCACAGAGATGCACTTGTCTTCTGGGAAGGGACTCGGCCTCAATTCCCAGGTTGGCAGGTTTGAAACAGGGTCTTTCAGCCATCAGGACATCACCCTGCCCTTGCTCCGTCCATCGAAGTCTTATGAAAGTGTTCAAACACTCGTTATCCTGTCTTTTACCAGGTTCCTTTTTCCCCTCCATCCTGCCTTCCTGAACTGTTTCTGGGCTCTTTATTCGTGCGGGTTGTCTGGTTTGTCACTGGACAGACCAGTCTAAAGTATCCTATTTGACTCCAGGGTTGAGTTAGGGCGAAGGATGAACTGTGGAGCTCAGAATCCTGGGGTTTGCTTCTCAAACTACACAGACCACCTTAAAGTTCTTAGCTCCCCACCCCCCACACATTTCTTGGGTGTGCACACTGGTTTGCAGGCCACCCGGGAGGAGATAAAGAACTCCTGATTTTATTACTTTCCAAAAACAGGCTCTCACAGTCTGCAGCTGTGCTCACTAGGCTTTCGCTGGGACAGAAGGACCCCTTAATTGGCACCTCATAACATTTGCCAAGGTTAACTTAAGTAGCAGCAGCTGTCTACGAGGTAAGCATCTGCTACAGAAAACGTATGCAAAGTCGATATTTGCATAGTGAACTTAGCGTCTAGATTCACAGGGCTTTCAGGAGAGCAGGCCTGGAACAGGAGAGCCCCGGGAAACACTGTAGTACTGAGCCACGGTGCCAGGAATGCCTTGTTGCCGAACTACAGGCACCTGTTCACTCCCAAAGCTGTACCTCGCCCACGAGCATTTGCCATTATGATTTCTTTGTAATGAAATGGAATCAGCTACAAAAATGAGTCTTCCAGGGAGTAAGTGCATCATGTTTCTAGACAGGTGAATGCACCACGGCTGGAAAGAATAAGACCACTGTAAGCTTTTAAACATAACAGTACTGGCTATTATGCAGTTTCTTTTTAAGGCTCTTTCCATTTTTAGTTAAGCCCGGTGAGAAGTCAGTACATGGGATCTTAGGCAGAAAAGCTTGAATTTATGGCAAGAAATGGCAGTGGCCAGAAGCCCAAAAAGATAGGACCCCCACCCCCACCCCCAGTCACTGATCTCCATAGCTTTCCCCTGCTTTCTGAAATGTTGACGGAACTAATCCCGGCAGGCATTTCCCCCATCCACAGTATTACCTGCTCAGACACAAAGCATTCTCTGTTGTGTGTCCTGTGGACAGTCAAGCTGAGCGCATGCACTCGGTGCATGAGGTTCAAGTGAGACTGTCCCCACAACAGCCCATGGCTGGAGCGAATCACCATTAGTCCCATGACATTAGCTGGGAGGGGGGCTGTCTCTTTGCTGTTCAGTCAGCTGGCAGGAGCTGAGCTAAAATCGGAAGACACTGCAACCTCTGGTGACCAAAGCCAACACAGGAAATGGAGCCGAAAAGGCTGAGTGTGATGGCACTCCTTAGGCCCCTGGGCCAGCCAGCTGTATTTGGACATCTTGGTTATATGACTAATGAGCACCCCACCCCTTGCTTAAGCCAATGAGGGTTTTCTGATGGTAATCACATGTTTTAGCTCACTGCATGATAAATCTTGTCTGCCCCATTCTCCTCGTTATCCATAAAAGTGAGTTTCTTGGAGCCTCATAGGAACTGAGTGAGATTGTCTGTGTGGACAAGGGCCTGCACAGCTCCAGCAGAGTGCCCAGCGTTGGCTGGTTCGGTACCTAAGGACTGCTCAGTCCTTTCCCGAGGTTCTCTCACTTGAGGCCCCAGCGCTTCTATAAAGCAGGTATACTATATACTGACTGACTGTAAGTAAGGAATCAGTGGCACAAAGATGAAACGCCTTGCCCAGGGCTGTAGATTTGTTGCTCTTCAGAGCCAGGCTCAACATACAACCCCAAACTTAAAGTAATGGCTACTGTAAAAAGTGAATTGCCAAATCTTGTCATTTTCACCCACCAGGAATAAACTATTAGAAGCAGTTCAGAGACTGCTTTGAGTTTTCCTGCATCCTTACCCTAATGCATCGGTAATGGCCACCACAATAACAGCTAATGTATGTCCAGTGCTGGGCATCTGGGACAGTTTTTAGAGTTAGACATATTAACACTCTTTCAAGCCTCTCCCCTCACCCACATTTTCTGAAAGAGAAGCCAGGCAGAGGTTAAGCAAGAGGCGAAGGCCGTGTTACTTAAATAGCGAGCTGGGGTTTGAGCCTGGGCTTCCTGACTCTGGCATCTGTGCTCCTATTGCAACAGCGTGTGCTGCTTTGCCCCTGAATCCTTAGCAGGATACAATGAAAGCAGAGAGCATGTCCTGGATGAAGGGCTGAGTGAGTCAGGAGCAGCTCAGGCTGGTTCTCATATTCCTTCTGAGATGCAGATTTCCTTGAAGGCAGATAAAAAGCGTGTGAGTGGGAGAGCTCAAAGCTCCTACTGTTTGGATCCCAGGGGATGGCTGCCATTTGAAATCCTATGCTTGAGTCCTCTCTTGGAACACTTCGTGGGCGCTACAGGGCCTACTGCCCCAGCCCTGGTTCCAGCCCTCGAGAACATGGAAGAATATGGGTGGAAATTGGCCCTCCAAAAGCCTCAGATATGGACTAGGCCATATCCATCCTCCCAAGCCCTGTGGCTGATTCTAGAACTGGCAGCAACCCAGGCCTACAACAGTAAATGAGGCTTTCCAACCAGTGGCTGCTCTGTTTCAACTGAGTGATGTCCAGAGCTTTTGTTCACTGAATAAAAGGTTTACTGGGCCCCTCACGAAAGAAGATGTGGCCTTTCTAGTGAATACCAGCCACCATGCAGGAAGAAAGAGGACGAGGTCAGTACATGGAAGCAGGCGAAACTAAGAGAATGGCGGAACAGGAAACCTAGGAGACCGGAACCCTGCCTACTTTCTGGTCTTCTTTTCTTTACAGGAGCCTAGAGCTTTCCTTATTGCCCCAGCCAGCTGGAATCGTGTCTTCTGGTAGCTTAGTATTTCAGCTGCAAAGCAGGGGAAATCAGAACCGTGACGGTGCAGGGAAGTGGCGAGAGCAAGGACTCACTGGTAGTACTGCAGGACCGGCTCTGTCTGGGCTTCATACGCCTTTAGCCTCTTGATGACTGTCTCTGGTTTGTCATCCTCACGCTGAATCAGTGGTTCTCCGGTCAGGTCGTCAATGCCCTAAGCAGCCATTAGAGGAATGTCAGCTCAGCAATACAGTATCTTCTAAAACAGACAGCTTCTGTATTCAAGCCCCAATCCCAAACGTGCTAATAGACAGGATCCGTCCTAAAGGCAGATCATTGCAGCTCTGAGGCTCCAGGGGCAGTTCCATTGTGCTCTAAGGTTTGGATGTGGAAGCCCCTCCCCGTTCCCAGGCCCAAGTCCCCAGTGGTTGCATGGGATACTGGAGGTGGTGGGAATTCCAACTGTGAGCCAGTGTTGCAAATCCTCAGGGCCTCGGCCCTTCGATCACACCTGGCACAGAGTTAAAAAAAAAAAAATCAACAAACACCTTTTTTTTCTGTGTTAGGTTTCTCAGTGCTGTAACTAATGTGGATATGTTTATTTTGGCTCATGGTTTCAGAGGGTTCAAATCTTGGCTGCTTGGGCTCATGAGCTTGGACTTGAGAACATCATGGTTGGAGTGTGTGTGTGTGTGTGTGTGTGTGTGTGTGTGTGTCACAGGATGCGCAAGAAGCGGAGAGTGGGGAAGGGACTAAGGATCATGCACAACCTGCAGGTACACTCGCTGCCCCGGTGACCCACTTCCTCCGGTCATGCTCCACCCTCAGCAATTACGCGACCACCTGGGGACCAAGCAGTCGGCACACCTGTACTGCCAGGCTTGAGCGGGCTGGACCCATTGAGCAGTACCTATCAGTAGGCTCAGACAAAGGGCACCCACTGCTGTGCGGCCACCCGGCTGCAGATACTCACCACAGTTTTGGGAGGGTTGAATTCAATGTTGTACACTCGGCCGCTGGCAGGATGAATCCAGCGGGCAGTGAGGCGTTGTTTGATGACCTCAAAGGGCACGTTGAGGTTTATCACGGTGTCTATCTGATAAGCTCTATCCAGGGCTTCTGCCTGTGGAAGCGTCCTCGGAAAACCTTTATGTGAGGCGGTGGAAGGGAAGGCAAGAAAGAAAAGGTGTTAGGCAAATTAAACCCAAGGAATGACGCCAGGCATGTTGACCAGAGCCATAATGCCATAATATAACTGTGATCGGATTTTTTTTTTTTTTTTTTTTTTTTTTTGTGGCATCTACCTGAGTGGGCTGTAGCGAGCATGGATATTTGGCCAAATATTCCAAGTGTGCATGTCAGGGTGTTGCTGTATGAGAGCACATTGCCCTCCCAGGCTGGGAAAGCCTCAGTGAAGCAGCTGGAAGCCAGAGTAGAGGAGAAGCAAGGGAAAACTGTCTGCTTGCCATCTACCTAGAGTCCGTACGCTTCTCAGCCATACTGAGTTCAAGCCGGGGGTCATGTCGTGCCTGTAATCTCAGCCCAGGGGAACTGCAGGCAAGAGGACCCAGAATTCACAGCCTTGGCTACATGTTAGCTAAAGGCCAGGCTGGCCTACAGGAGACTGCCCCCAAAACAAACGGAAGGAGCTGGAGGGGGGCTCAGTGATTTAAGGCACTTGCCGCTCTTGCACAGGACCTGGGTTCAGTCTCTGGCCCCCACATGGCAGCTCAAAGCCATCCATAACTCTAGGTGTAACAGGATCCGATTTTACCTCTGGCCTCCGTCCGTAGGCAACCAGGCATGCGCATGGTACACGTTCATGACATGTGAGCACAACATTATAAAAATAGATCTTAAGTGAAACAAGTGTAAGTCTATTTTTATAATAGAACCACACTTGCCTCTCTAAAACAGAACAACAGCAAAAACAACAAACTCTATAAATTAACAAAAACCAACCAAACACAAAATACCCTCATTCACCCTCATTCAGTGGCTGACAACTAGCTCCGGGGATCTGACACCTTCTGGCCTCCTCCAACACCTGAACAAACAAACAAGGTGATTTCACACACACACACACACACACACACACACACACACACACACACACAC
>NW_026592510.1:8595547-8631892 GCF_907164565.1 Psammomys obesus | reverse complement strand
CACACACACACACACACACACACACACACACACACACACACACACACAGAAACATAACTTTTTAAAAAATAAGACAGGAATGTGGCACACTCTTTTAATCTCAGCACTCGGGAGGCAGAGAGGCAGCCTGATTTCAGAGTTTAAGGCCAGCCTGGTCTATATAGTGAGCTCCAAGCTAACCAGAGCTGCACAGTGAGACTGTATCTAAGAAAAACAACAAACAAACAAAAAAATGGAAAGGATATATCAGGAGGATGTCATCAGCTGCCCTCAACATCTCAGAAAGCTGTGTTTAGGACATGTCAGAGAGCAAAATACAAGGAGCAAGCCCTGGCATACAAAATGTTTTTTGCAATATGAACATCCCTAATCCAGAAATCTGGATCCAGTGATGTCAGAAAGTGTCCAATTTGGGATTTAGGATTTAGGCTGCTCAGGAATGCTCAGCTGGTAAAGTCTATACAGCCCAAAGTACAAAAACTCTGAAATAGGAAACATGTGCTCTCGGGCATTTGAGAAATGGAATATTTAGTGCAGCTAAAATAGTTTAAACAATGTGGTTCAAAACTACAGAGAAAATCAAAATGAAATGATTGTTGAATCCCAAAATAGATACAAGTACATTGGGGAAATTGAAATAATATTCTGATCCCATTTTTTTTTTTTTATTTTACTTTGCAGTGTTATGACTAGGGACATGCTGTCCAGAACACATAGAAAAGCTAATATTGATAGAAATAACATACTCTCAAAAGTTAAAGATGCATATGCGGTGCTTTGTTGCTAAAAACACATCTTGCTAACAATGAAACATGGAAACCATTGGTCAGGAAAAATAATTAAGGAACCTGGACTGAGGAGAAAAATGGCTTCCAAAAGAAAGATAGTGACAAAGGTTTGACCTATAACTTTTTCTTTTTTCTTTTTTTTTTTTCTTTTTGGTTTTTCAAGACAGGGTTTCTCTGGGTAGCTCTGGCAATCCTGGAACTCACTTTGTAGACCAGGCTGGCCTCAAACTCAGAGCTCCACCTGCTTCTGCTTCTCCAGCGCTAGGAGTAAAGGCGTGCTCCCCCACGCCTGGTTGGGAAAAAAACAAAACCAAGCACTTAAAATTTGCAATGAAGTAAGTCATCCTCAGAGAAACAATTTTAATATCCTTAATAAGACTAATAGAATTTCAATCCACAGAATGCTTTCAGATGCAAATATTAAATATTTTATAGGGATACTTTCAACTGCCCTAATAACCATAAGACAGGCGCTGTTACTCTTCCCATTTCACAAAGGAGGATACAGAGGCGGAGCAACAGCCTTGCTGTAGCTCATAAGCTCATAAAGCTATTAAGCAGTGTCAGCGAAATGTGAACACAAGTAGTCTAACCTGACACCTATGCTTGTAACCAAGGAGTTTGCACTGAAAAAAAACAAAAAAACAAAAAAAAACCTCTATTCACCTGATATTTTTTGTTTTTGCTTTTCAAGACAGGAGTTTTCTCTGTAGCCTTGGCTGTCCTGGACTCACTTTGTAGACCAGGCTGGCCTTGAACTCACAGAAATCCACCTGCCTCTACCTCCCAAGCGCTGGAACTAAAGGCGTACACTGCCCAGCTGACCTGACTCTTATTACAGTGTTCATTGTGCTGCTCTTGCTGAAGGCCCAGGTTGGTTCCCATCACCCACATAGCACTCACAACCACCTGTAAACTCCACTTACAGGAGCTCGGATGCCCTTTCTAGTCTCTAATGGCCTCACACACGTGTATATACATGTATAGGCACAAGCAAAGCATGCTACACAATTTTTTTAATGTTTATCTTCAGTAACTTAGAACAAAAACATTCACTGGAATAAAAGACTTGAATCAAAATACTCTGTGACAGGAGAAGAAGCATTATTTTCCATCATTATTTCAAACACTGAAAACCGAGCTCCAACCCAAATGCTTCTCAAAAGTAGGGAATTAAAGTGCAATACTTATGCTGGATACATATATATCTGTGTGTGTTTATACATATATGTAGCTAAATCTACATATTACCATATATAATAATACCTAAACATAAACATATATATATATATATGATTTATTAGAATAGCTTGCAGGCTGTGGCCCAGCTAGTCGAACAATGGCTATCTATCAACAGAAGGTCCAATAATGCAATAGTTGTTCAGTTCCTGAGGCTAGATGCCTCACCCAATCTTCTGTATCTGCCAGCTAGGCTCTAATGCCAGTAAAGGAACTGACTTGCCAGCAAGAAAGCCAGGGCAAGCAGGCAAAGAGAGGAAGCTTCCTTCTCCCAGGTCCTTTACACCGGCTGCCCCAGAAGGGATGGCCCAGGTTAAAGGTGGATCTTTCTACTTCAAAAGATCTGGATTAAAAGCGTATCTTCTCACCTCAAAAGACACGGATTAAAAGTGAGTCTTCACCTATCAAATGAATTTAAAAATATTTTTCCTCACAGGTACACCCAGCCATTTAGGTATTAGTTGACTCCAGATGTCATAAAGGTGACAACGAGAAATGGCCATCCAGGTCCACCCGTTGCCAAGTTCATGTCATCCTCCATTTCCAAATGAAAGCAATAACCTCGTCATAGTTAATGCCTAAACATAACCGTCCAACATACAATCACAAACACATTATAGAGTTAACCGGGTCATAGTTATTCCTAATATGATGTAACTGTCCTCATATAACTGCAGACACATTACAAGTTTAGAATAGGTGGCACCGTTCCTTTTTTTATTGTTGCTTCTTGTTTTTCAAGATATAGAGTTTCTCTGTGTGGCCCTGGCTGTTCTGGACTCGCTTTGTAGACCAGGCTGGACTTGAATGCACAAAGATCCTCCTGCCTCTGTGCTGGAGTTACAGGTGTGTGCCACCATACCTGGCTGGCATTGTGTCTTAAGGGACATTCTATTAATATCTCAAAACTTAAATATGGTAACCACTAATATTCTCTTAACTGATGTTACATGATAAAGAAATGGAGGAAAGAAAACAGAAACACATCCTAAATAAAATACGGAAACATTCATGTCAGTCACAATTTTCATTTCTGCAACTGGTCACGTGGTCTTAAGTAGTACGTATTACTACCTTCCTCTCACACATTTCATATCCTCCACCCTCAGCACGCACCTCAGCAGGTCCTGGCCCTTTTCCTGGAGGAGTGACCTGTGCTTTCATTCCTGAAGGGCTGTGCCCTTTGTCATCCTGCCTGGATTAGACTGTTGTACTTTCCCCTTGAATTTAATCACAGGATACAGTAGAACCAAGAGAGCCCTGAAGGATCGCCTGCACTCTAAACATAATCTTACCTCCATTGTGAATAAGCAATCTAATTTCCCCCTGGTAATCCGGATCATTCACCCCTCCTAACATTGTTGTTCTTTTCTTCATCTGTGGTTGTCTGGTCACCCCTGGAAATGGTGCCACATCTGGGGCTCAGTCTTGGTCTCTGCTGTTAGCAGATCTGCCACTCAGCTGTAGCCAGGTCATGCTTGGTGAGTGAAAGTCCACGTTGTTGAACCCACACATAAACTCAATCTCTGCTGCTATGGCCACTTTGTTCATGGGCCCATTGGGCAATGGCAGGGGTGGCTGGGCAAAGAGGCTGACTGTCCACAGAATGAGTCATCCTATTTATTAGATTACTGAACGCCTCTCCGCTGAGGTCACACACTGATGAACATTTACATGGGCCCCTTTGCCCACTTGGAGAGATCTGTCCACATACTTCTTCCCCTGATGACTTTCTCACCAGTTTTCCAATCATGCTCTTTCCAAGTCCCTGACCATCCAGCCAGTCCATTGGCTACAACCCATTAAAGGGTCAACAACTGCATACTCAGCCACTCCTTCCAAACAGAATGTGTGACTCTTGTGTGCAGAGTTGTTCACTGCTCTAAGTTCTGCCCACTGTGAATATTTCCCTACATGGGCATCTTTCAGGGTTGGCCCAGAAAGGGGTGATAATTCAGGGTGGTAATGCTACAGCTGTCGACCTCTGGCGGTGCCTGCCCAGCACACACACACGGCCATCAGTAAGCCAGGCCCTAGTCTTCTCTTCCTCAGTCAGCCGATCATAGGGCACACCTCGTCAGCCTACAGGAGCACGCTCTGCAGTAGATGACATTGTAGTGTAGAGTAGAAACTGCAGGTGTTTGGGTAACTTGTATGTGCCTTCAAGACCTGCTCGGCCCTATCACACATACGACTCCCATTTGCGAACGGGTTGCTGCTGTGCATGTCCTACTTAATGACTTGTTGGGTCAGACAACACCCAGCTCTTGTTTGGCAGCAGCTCAGGGGCTCAGCTCGCACAGTAATTTTGGTGACCCATTGTCAAACATTTTCACTAAGGCCTCATAGCGAGTGGGCCAAGAGCTCTCTCTCTTTCAAAGGGAGAATAGTTGCCTGCACATGATGGTAGAATCTTGCTCCAAAATTTCAAAGGTCTCTGCAATGAAAAGGCTCCAAACAGCATCCTTATGACACCTCAAGAACCATCAGGCCTGCTGGGTCATATGGTCCAAGTGTGGAGGAGCCTGCACGGCAGCCGGAACCTGTTGAAGAGCCTCCTCCTGTTCCAGGCCCCACTCAAAGCTGCAGCTTTCTGGGTCCTGTGGTATATGGCCCAGAGTAACACACCCAAGTAAGGATGTGCTGCCTCCAGAATCCAAATAGGCCCACGAAACATGCTTCCTTCTTGGTGGTGGGAGGGGCCAGGTACACTGAGGTAGATGGCCCTTTAATTTTGGTTAGATTTTTTTTCCCCTATCCTCTGATATGTGTTGCCAACAAGCCTAAAGTGGTGGCTACCTTCTACTCGCTTTGTCTAATTGGCATAATGTCATGAACCAATAGTGATATTTTGTGAAAGAGACGTATGATCAAGATCCCTTCAAACAGTCACCATGTAAAAGGTCCCTTTAGGGAAGGACTGGAGAAAGGCTAACAGTAAAGCTTGTAGGTATTTTATCAAGGTCCTTCCTCAGGGGAATCTGGTCATCCTTTCATCCAAGGGGTTCCAGGACCGCACACTGGCTCAAGTCTGGAAATCAGTTCATGAACTAAAATTCCCTTTTGTCATCATCCAATGTAGCTCTTCTTATGGGTATGAGAATTTTTCCAGTAATACAGATCAAACAAAATACAGTAGGCTCCTTATTTTATTTCATGCCTGGAAACACCATGCTTGACTAGCTAGTACCAAAGTTATGCCACCATAGAAATCATTGTGCCTGTGTTGGCCATTCCGGGTCAGGCCATTATGGACATTGCCTCTGCTGCTCATTGCGATAGCTACGATCACCTTGCCTTTGGCAATCCAGTGCTGCCACCTGGCTCCTGCTACTTTGGGAGCCCAATGAAACCTACTGTGCTTAATTCATCCAACTCAGCAGCAGCATCTCCAACCCCAAGGTCTCAAACAAGGAAAAGGATGACAACAAAGCTCTTCAAATGTGCTGGTGCCCCTCTCATCAGTTTGCATCTTATAGGATTAGTGAAGGGCGTGTCTTCTGGGCCTTCCCACTGTGGAAGATTAGGTTTTACACTGCGCACTCACGTCCTCACTCTAGCTTTGCAATTTCCCTGAGCCTTAGAATCCCTTCATCAATACTAAGCCAAGGGAAAGCAGGCATCTCTAACTACTTTTCAGCAGGCCATCTTTTGAGAGATGCTTCAGGTAACCATTCAAACAAATGTTGATATGTTTTTCAACTGTATGAGCTTTGATGTTAAACCTAGAATCTCCACTCAATGGAGCCATATCACTAAATTCAGCCTTTTGCTGTTTTTTCTTCCTTCCACCTTTATCCCACACCCTTGGAAGCCATTCCCACACACGTTCCCTAGACTTCTTGAATGAATTAACAAACTTATTAAGCTGTTTAGTAGTGTAGTGTACCTCCTTACAGACTACACTTTCTACCTCCAGGAGCCTGCTTAGCCTCACGTGTTATAGGTCTGGCTATATAGTTATAAGTGTAACTATTGGTGGCCCTGAGGGACATCAGTATTGTCTTTCCTGGAATTTCCTTCAGAGAAAGTCCTTGCTGGCTTAGCAGAAGGATTGATTTCCTCAGAGACAGAAAAGGCAGTATTTCAGGAGTGGGGTTGGAGGCCATCTGCTGCTGAGGGTGGAGACACTACTCCCCCAGGTGAGATATACCCTTGAGAAACTGAGATCTGAAAGTTCTCAGTCTCAGTGGGGTCCTCCTATGCATCCCCATCCCAAGTTACAGGATCCTGGTCTTCACCAGTTAATGCCCTTGCTTTAACTGCCAGTGCCCTCCAAGGCTGGACTTGAATTTCTCTGTAATTCAGCGGACCTTACAATAAGGGCTTAGGTTTGACTTTCTGAAACTTGAGCTCTGTGACCTCTGGAGAGAATATTCTCTTCCAGGGCACACTTAGAAACCATTAGAGTCTAAAGTTTAGACTCTGTGTGCATCTCGAGCTGATCCATTTTATCACATTGTCCTTCACCTTATTCTGAAATGTTAGAAGTCAGTTAATTTCATTACACAGCTCAGTCTTTTCCTGTGGCAATTTATCCAGAGATGCTAGGAGCAATCAACTAACATCATCATTTTTCTTATTCTTCCACAAATTGTCAAAAGTTTAATATGCACAGTCATCAAATCTGTTGCCTCTCACAGTTGGTGAATCAGGATAACCAAAAGAATTTGTCTCCTTAACTATGTTTGGGTTTTTTGGGTTTTGTTTTGTTGTTTGTTTATAATAGAGAATTTCTCTATTTAGCCCTGGCTGTCCTGGAACTTTCTCTGTAGACCAGCCTGGCTTCAAACTCACAGATCCACTTTCCTCTACCTCCAAAATGCTGGGATTAAAAGCATATATCACTAGCTTCTGGCTCTTGTCTCAAGTTTGTAAAATATTTCACACCATGGTCTTTCTGTTCTCTTTGAGCTTCTAGGAGAGGCTTCAGAGAGACCTATTCCAGTTATTTAAAAAAAAAATTTCATCCTTATTCTTCTGTTCTCTCAAACCATTTCTGGTACTAAAATCTGTATCTATAGAAGTCAAGGTTCTCTAAAAGAACAGAACTTACAGAATAGATGTATTCTGAACAACTATGGATTCTTGGACCATCTGCTGACAGTCATTGTTGAATTAGATGGACCAGCCTGTAAGCCATGCTAATAAATCCTGTGTATGTGTGTATTTGTGTGTGTGCATATGCATACATACATACATATATACAAACATACATATATATATATATGGTCAATCTAGTCCAATATATACATACACACACACACACACACAGGATTTATTAGGATGGCTTATAGGCTGCTCCATCTACTCCAACAATGACTGTCTAACAGCAGGTCAAAGAATCCAAAGCTGTTCAGTCCACAAGGCTGGATGTCTCAGGATACACCAGAATCAAGAAGAAGAAAGCACTAATGCCAGTGAGGGAATGAACTTGCCAGGAGATTGAGAGCAGGCAAAGAGATCAAGCTCCCTTCTTCCGTGTCCTTTACATTGGTGCCAGCAGAAGGTGTGGCCCAGATTAAAAAGTGGACCCTCCCACTAAAAAATCTGGAATAAAGATTTTTAAAATGAGTTAAGGAAAAAAAAAAAAAATCCCTCACCCATATACCCAGCTACTTGGGATTTAGTTAATTCCAGATGTGGTCAAGTTGACAACCAACAATAGCCATCACAGTATCTCTCTCTGTGTGTGTGTGTGTGTCTGTGTGTGTGTGTGTGTGTGACAGTTCAGATAATAAGTTGTATCTTCCAAAAGCTTATGTGTTGAAGTCTTGGTCCCCAGTTGGCAGAGCCAGTCATTGAGAGACGACTGTGACTCCATTCATGAATTAATCTGTAGGTGCAGTCAACAATATGATAGATGTGTGAGATGTAGGACCTGCTTAGAGGTCACTGCATATGTGCCTGTGAAGGGGTATTGTCCCTAGCTGCTTGTCTCACCAATGCTTCCAGGACACTGTGGAGACAGCAGCCTCGACTCAAGTCACACTCTCAAGGCCCAGACACATCAGGGGCTGCAGCATGGATGGAAAACTCTGTGTAGCCAGGAGACCAAATAAGTCACGCTCTTTCCAGCTGTGTCTCTGAAGTATTTGTCACACCAGAAAATGAACAAAAACTGACTAACGCAATATATAAAGAACAACGATATTAGATAAGGAGATAACGATATTAGATAATAATGAATGGACCTTTGTATATTCATGTATTTTTATTCCTGCAGAGAATGCTTGTTTGAATTAGGTAAAAGTAGTTGCTATGGAAGGGCGTGATCATTGAGGACTCTGTCTCTTTCTCTTATACATTTTACCCACTTGAGCTTTTCTAAAGGAAAAGGCATTGTTGCAGTACAACAATAAAGAAATAAAAAACAAATATTCCCCATTCCAGGCCCTTCCCCTATTGCCCTGTCTTTGGCCCAGGCCCCAGACATACTCCACTGATGGCCATGACTGGTCTCTTGGAAAACTGGCCACTTCCCCGTGCTGGGCAGCATCTACTCTCAACCTTCCTGCCCCTAATTCCTTCAGCTAAACAGACCCACACAGGCTAAATTCTAGCATCTTACACAGAAGCAAGACTTCATTAAACCTGAGTATGAACTGCTGATTCATGTATCCATGTTTCGCTATCAGAAAAGGAGCCAGCAGCTCCCTACTTGCCACATGGCTCTATATTCACATCAGCGTTGAATCTGGACTTAACCAAATTTCTCTGCTACTAGAGTATACTATCCATAAAAGCAAGGATTTTGTTCTTGTTTTGGTTCAGTGCCTGGAATGGCTCTGTGTACCTAGAAGGCACTCAACATTCCTGTTATGACTAAATATAGGCAGCCACTGGGTATACCCAGGCACTGGTCTTCAGCATGGTATCTGTACACCGAAGACCTAGAATTTCAAGAATTTAAGTCCTCAAGATTCTGTGCACATGTTGATGGACATATAGACAAGCCTAAGTTTTTTTTTTTTTCCTTGACACTAGCTCTAATAAACCTAGTATTCTGTCCTGCCTCCCCCTTTGTTCGTTCTTAGCCTCACTTTCCTGAGTCATCTGGAACCGCTTTGCAGTTAGGGAAGAGGGCACCTTCTCTGACTGCTGGCAGGCCGGGCGATGGCAAGCTGGGCTGCAGGGCTCAGTGGGCAGCGCTGAGTACTGACACGTGTGAAGGTGGAGAATGGGGTCAAGCAGGAGAGAGGTAAACAGGGCTTAGCCTCCCAATTTAAAAATGTTGGCATCTGTCCTGTGTCCTCGCTACATCAACAGGCAGGTTACACAGGCCAACCTGCCCTAAAAGACTCTCCCAGGACTCTGGCTGGATGGAGTAGGTGTAAGGTTTACTGTAGGGTCATCTTCAGTCTAACTTCTCTTGTGCTGATCCTTACCTTGGAGGTGGGTGGGCTCCAAGCAGGAGGCTCACAAGTTCAAACCCAGACTACATAGTAAGACCTTGTCTCAAGAAGCAAAACAATGAAAGTTTGGACGTTAAACACTATTCTTAAAAGTGGGGGAAGGAACTAAAGTTCTACCTGAAGCAGTCTAGAAAACATGCAGGCCCACACCGTCTTTCCTTTCAAGTAAAGAACTAGATCCACAGGCTTGGGATATCACTTAATTGGTAGCATGCAGGAAGCCCTGAGGAATCACCATACCACAAAAACAAGATTGGCTACCCGTTCTTATAATCCCAGCACAAAGAGAAGAACATCAAGAACCGTAGCTGCTCAGCCAATTGGAGGCCAGTGTGGAATTCTTAAGACCTTGTCTCACAAATAAAATAAGTTAATCTATTAGCTGATTAAAATTTAAAGTTAGACTCATAGGTGACTGACTGCCGTCCCAATGACTGTCCATAGTCCCAGCTGCTCATTCTCCTGCCAGCACTGGTTATGGTGGCGGCCACAGAGATGCTCAGGACATTCCACTTACCATCCAACAGCCAGCTATACTGGGTGAGGTTTTTCAGTTCATGAAGGGCCAGCCGAGTCATGACATCATCCGGGATGAGCTTCCCTTGGTCAATGAAGGTCTTGGCCAACACACCGATTTCTACAGCAGACAGAAAAGCCAGTAAGTGTTTGCTGTGTCCCAAGCTCAGGAATTAGTTGTCTACAGGTCTACAGGATGCTTCTGGACTTGCACCCATGGGAAAGTGCATTATCCCTGGCCCTGATTGTGTGGGTGTGGGCCTGGGACAGCCACCTAGCCCCTTGCCTCGGCACGCAGGAGACCTGGTCCGCCCCTCACCCGGGCTCTCGCCAGAGCTACCCCTGGCAGTGTGGATGAGGGAGACCTGGCAGGCTGACCAACTCAGATACAACCCAGGCTTTGAGTAGGCCCACCCACCATCTACCCCACCTATGAGCTGCTGGAGTGAGTGAAGGGGCTAGGCCTGCAGAACCAAAGCTGAAGGATCTCCATGGCTCAGAGCAAAAGCAGGAGTCTCTGCATGTTGTAGCAGAAGCCAGAGGCCTTGAACCTGACTAATAACTCAGTGCGATGAACATTTGCAAGCAAAGCTGTTTGGGCAAAAGTATATACTGTGTGACACACAGAGCCATCCACGTCGAGATTGTTAGGTTTTGTTTATGTAATCTTTATTATTTTTTATATTTTATTTTGTTTTGCAGGGGAGGTTACAGGGTGGAAGACGGATCTGGAAGGACTGGGAAGTGAGTGTGATTGAGGTGTATGATGTGAAACTCACAAAGAATCAATAATAAAAAGTGTATTACAAGTAGAGGTGCTGACGGACATAGTGGCTCACACCTGTAACACCAGCAGGGAAGGAGGGAGGATAAGGAATTCAAGCCAGCTCCAGGTACATAGCTGGGTTTGAGGCCAGTTTGTGCTACAGAGGACCCTGTCTCAAAGCAAGCAAAATGCAAGGGAACAAAGAGTGGAATGGTCCTGCCTTCAGTACCCACCTGGTTTGCATATCAAGTCCAAGGCCATCCAGGCCATATAAAGAGACCCTGTCTCAACAACAAAACCAAAATGGGTGTGATGGTGCACTCAGAAGGTGACGGCAGGGGGGACTTCTCCAAGTCTGAGGCCAACCCCAACTACTTGCTGAGCAACAGGCAGCCAGAGATGCATAGCAAGACCTTATCTTAAAAAACAAAGCCAAAACAAAACACAAGTAGGAGGAGCAGGAGAAGGAGGAGCGAAGATTTAGCTGAGTTTTTAAAGCACTTGCTTAACACAAAAGAAGCCTTGGGTTAGCTCTCCAGCAGAAGACCATCCATGGTGGGCGAATGTGCCTGCAATCCAGGGAGGTGGAAACAGCATCAGAAGTTCAGGACCATCCTCAGCTACAGAGAGCACATGGCCCACCCGGACTACAAGAGACCCTGTCTCAAAATTTTTTTTTTTCAAAAGTAAGCTTATTTCTAATCGTGTAGTGTATACAACTATGTAAACACAAATGTTTACATTCAGGCTCCAGGCCAGTGAGAGGCCCTGTCCCAAAGAAAAGGGAATATGATGCCTAAACTGTGACTTTTAACCAAGAATTCATCATTACTAAACCAGCTGCCATTTGACAAGCATACCATACAAGTTTACAAAACAATGTCCAGGAAAGGACCTGGGTTCTGAGAATGTTCTCCAAATTCAATTAAAGTAGTTTTTTTTTTTTTTTTTTTTTTTTTTTAGAGGGGGGAGGAGGAGGGCCTGGCACTGGAGATGCTGACCTGCTGTTCAGAGCACTTGCTGCTCTTTCAGAGTTCCTGAGTTCAGTTCCCAGCACCCACACTGAATGACTAAAAAAACACCTGGAACTCCAGCTCCAGGGATTCAACACCCTCTTCTGACTGCTATGGGCAGTGTGTGTGTGTGTGCGCGCACACACACACACACACACACACACACACACACACACACAGAAAGAAAATAAAATGTTAAAGTAACTAAATAAAATAGCCTTTGGAAAGTTCCATGTACATAATACACGTAGACCTCATTTGTCTCTTTTGACCACTTTTAAAAACTTACATGTATGGGTGTTTTTTCTGCACGTATGTCTGGGCACTATGTGCATACCTGGTTCCCAAAGAGGCCAGAAGAGGGCCTCAGATCCCCTGGAACTGTGGTGAGATGGTTGTGAGCTCCGATGTCGGCGCTGGGAATCAATGCTGATCCTCCGGCAGAGCAGCCATTCTCTTACTGGCTGAGTCATAAAGCCCACGAATGTTCTTTTAATTCTCATTTGAGCCCTATGTCTCGCCCCACCATCATTCCTCCCTCCAGCTACTGAGTACCCTCTCCCTTCACCAGTGAAGGTGATGCCTCTTGAAAGGCTCCCTCTTCCACACCTATGGTTGGCCTGCTTCCTCCTCAGTGTACTTCCAAACAGGATTCCAGCCCAGTTCCACAGGTCTGGCAGCCTATTTGCACACGGTGCCAGCCAGCGCTCTTTCTTCTGCTCACCCCTTCCCTTCCCCACTTGCTCCCCTCCCTCCAGGCACACCCCCTGCTGGGAGATTAACATACTGTGGCCCTCCTAAATTCTGCAGAAGTCCCTAGCTCCTCCCCGTGATATATAATCTGACTCACCACCATGTTTTAGATGCCGTTAATACAAAATAAACAATCAAAAGATACAGATGTGTGTCGGGCGCCCAGACGTTTATGAGCCAGAACTCATAAAATCCGGCACCAGGTCACAGTGGCACACGCCTGTAATCCCAGCAGTCTGGGAGGCAGAGGCAGGCGATGTCGGGAGTGAGCTACAGACGACTGTTTATTACGGTTCCTCTCTTATCCGTGTATTCACTTGCTCTCCCACTTGTCTGCACAGGATAATCCAGCACAGAACTTTGCCAGGTGCAGGCACAAGACGGTGGACTTCCAATCCCGATAACAATGCACTGGGCAAACTCTTTAAAATAAACTATTCACTGCCTAGTCTTGGACTGTAGCAATGAAAACAGATGCTATTTTAAAGGACTCTTATGGCAAGCCATCCCCAACCTCCTAGTAACTGAAAATCCCCCCCTTTAGGCTTCCATAATGTCATAAACCACCACCCCACCCCACCCCCGTCTCTCTCCCTCGTGTCTATATTCTGCTCTGGACTGAGCTATTTCAGTCCCACGTCCATACACTGAAACCCTAACCTAACCCTTAATGTGACTATATTTACCTTTAAGAAGGTAATTAAGGTTGAATGGGGGTCACAGGGTGGGACCTCAGTCTGACAGAAACTGTGAACTCAAGGAAGAGCCAGTGTGAGGCACCTGAGCACAGAAGAAAGGCCATCGGAGAACGAAGTGAGAAGAAGGTGGCTAGTTACTTGCCAGAAAGGCGCACCCCACCACGAACCAGCTCTCCCAGGGCCTCCAGCTTGGACTTCCGGGCTCCAAAACCAATCCTGCCATCTGAGCCCTCCCGCCTGCGGTGTTGCTGTTCCGGCAGCCTCTGCGACTCATGCGCCGCCAGACCCCGAGCCCACAGCCTGACTGTAACCGCCTTCAGTGCAATCCCGCCCTCTGGACCCACCCACGGATGGGTGGATAGATATGGTCAGACAGACAGGGGTCGGGATTCTGCTGAGTTGTAGCTATAATGTTTTATTTAAAAAAAAAAAAAGATTAGGCATGGAGGGGAGTGGGTTGAGGGGGATGAATGACACATACGCATGAAAACAAAAAAAAAAAAAAACCATTGTTTTGTATACTAAAAAGGAAAAAAAAACAAAACACCAAAACCCTAAGAACATAGCAGAAGCTTACT
Organism: Psammomys obesus; assembly: GCF_907164565.1. Classification (NCBI taxonomy): domain Eukaryota; kingdom Metazoa; phylum Chordata; class Mammalia; order Rodentia; family Muridae; genus Psammomys; species Psammomys obesus. Next base: position 8,618,126 of record NW_026592510.1, on the reverse strand, counting down.
TTCTGTTGTAGTAGTCGTATACCAATCTCTCCTTTTTTGAAAGATTGCTCTGAATTATTTAGATAGAAAGTAAAAGAAAAGGAGAAGCCAATTCAAGTATCAACTAAACGAACTATAAAACGTCCACAGAACACAATAAAAAGTAGTGAAGCACTAACGCTCCAACGTGAGGGAATCTTTAAAAGCTCACGTTAAGCTGGGCGCAGTGGCATTCACCTGCAGTTCAGCTACCCAGGAGGCCGAGGTAAGAGGATCACTTGAGTGAGCTCGGGAGCACACATCGACCTGGGCAATGCAGTGAGACAGTCTAAAAACAGCAGACACGGCCCAGTGATCAAAGAAGCTTCCCACTGAGCCTTACAACCTACGTCGGATTCCTGGACCCACAGGACAGAGAGAGACAATCCACCCACCCCCAACCTGTCCTCTGGCCTGCACATACATGGTGTGTGTGCACACACAGACACAAACACACATACACACTAAGCAAATAAAAATAATTAAGAAGAATGCTATGCCAAGCGAAAGGAGCCAGAGAGAAAAGCCCATAGGCTATCATTCCATTTCTGTGTCAGGTCCAGAGTGTGAGAACTGAAAGATGGAGCATTGTTGCCAGAGGCTTGGGCGGGCTGGGAGGGCATGGCAGTGACTCGTAGGTAGGAGGTTTCTTTTGTGGGCAATAAAAATGTTCTAAAATCTGTTGTGGTGACAGCTACGCAACTCTGTGTCACACTAAGTGCACTGGACCTTACATACATGCTAAATGTTGAGGTTACAGGGCAGATGAATCAGAGCGACAACGCTACTAGAAAGCACTGTCGAAGGTTCTGAACCTAAGGACATGAGTTATCACACACAGAACACACAGAGCCAGTGGTCCTCAACCTTCCTGACGCTGTGACCCCTTAATGCAGTTCCCTGTGCTGTGTGACCCCAACCACAAAATTATGCTATGTCATAATGGTGATTTTGCTACTGTTATGAACTGCAATGTATCGGTCATGGGTCCACACAGTGGAAGCTTGGGGGCTGACCCGGGGCCCGTGTATATCTACTGAGTGAAGACTCTCCCAACACACAGATGCCAGCACATGAGATTCCAAGGGTGGGCCCTCTAGTCCAGCGTCACAGCTGAAGTACCCACCAAGGAGCCAGAGCAGACTGTGCCGCCCAGCGTTCACTTTCCGGCTGCCACAGATGATTACCGTTTCCCTTAAGTGACACGCCCTTTAAATAAGCCAAATCGTTCATAAAATTACAAGTTCCTCTCCGAAAATACACTTTGAAATAACTAAGACTCTATCTAAAATTACATCATGAACCTCTATTTGGGCCGTCCTGCGCTGTGGCAAGAATATAAAATTGACTCTCGGGGCCTGGGTTTCCACCCTGGTACTTCATTTCGGTTTTTGTGTATGTGGGAGGTGGCAGTTGGTGAATTTGAACCTCACCCCTGTCTGGACCCACCCAAACGATTAATCTTGTATCAAATCAGCTTCAGGATATGTACATGAGGCCCAGGTGAGTGCAGAAAGGCTGTTTTCCACTGAGGGAATCCTTCAAACTCCATGGCACTCATTTTTCCCATGAAGGACTGAGAGGATTACAGTAACCACGTAAATCTCAGACTCTAGCCCTCCTGACTGCACTGGCTGGTGATCCAAGGTTTCCCGGCCTGCTACTGTCAACAGGTCAACTAGTGTCCCCAGAGGCACGGTAATCTCTTCTGTGGCGACTGTTTTTCTCACGTTCACTTTTTGTTTCAATGAATACTATTCACGTCTTGCATTTTAAACCAAGTGTAGAGCTGAGGAGGACGTCTAGGTCCAGAATAGGTTAACAGTGACGCGATTCCTGCTAGAAGGAGCAGATCCTCCCCCCAAAAATCATTTCAAACTAGATAGTACGGGGTTATAAAGGGGCACTTTCATGAAGTGATGGCTACCTCCTAGGAAGTCCACAATTGGAATTTACTCAAAGGAAAATAAGTAAAGTCACTGCCAGCTGTCTGGGGACACAGCACTGTTTATGGCAGCAAAGAATGGTTAACAGCATAAATCTCCAGTAAACTGGGGTCTGGAGAGCCGGCTCCCGGGCACAGCATGTCCTTAGCATGCAAAAAGCTCGAGAGGCGGTTTCTGGCACTGAAAAAAAATGTAACAGCCAATAACGGGCAAAGTTTAAACTAATTGTGCCATCTTCCTTCATGAAAGTAGATCTGAGACTTGATATGATAGCATGCTCACAACAAATTGCCTAATTTTGTGGGAAATATCCAATCCACAAGTATTTATTGGGAATATATTTTCAGTCCTGACCTACAGGACCTGCCGGGTACTGCTTGGTAAAAAAAAATACTGTAGTTTTTACCATTAACATCTGTGAAAACAAGCTCATGACGCCTCTGAAGCTTCATTTTCTGCTCTTGCTAAGGAATTGCCCATATTTCTTTGAAGAACAAGTGACCGGACATTCCAGGACCTGCCAGTTCTGGGTTTCAGGGACCAGCTAGACAAGCCAGGCTCAGTGGAAACCATCCCTTAGGGGCCGAGATGGGGCTTCCCTCTGAGATCTGTAACTTTTCCCAGCTGAATAGAGACCTACCAGCCCTTTGAGTACCTTGAACTTTGACCTGCAAAGACTTCTCTCATGAACCTAGTTTTCCTAACAGGGTCTGATCCGCAATCCCAACACTGGGGAGAAAGAGGATTGATACAAATGCAGAGCAACTGTGTGAGACCCTATTAAAACAAAAGACCTGCTTCTGATCATGAAGCTTCAAAGTTTTAAGGAAGTACTTGCTTTTCTGTGTCATAAAAAAGATATTAAACAGCTGCCCATTAAAACTATTCAGTGGTTGCACGGCCCAATGGCACAAGCCTTTACGCCCAGCATACGGGGACACAGAGGCAGGTGGATCTCTGTGAGTTAGAGGCCAGCCTGGTCTACAAAGTGAGTCCAGGACAGCCAAGGCTACACAGAGAAACCCTGTCTTGGAAAAACCAAAGCACTACGGAGTGGGCAGCTGAACATCTTTGTGTGTGTGTCCCTTCCCCCCACCTCCAGCCCCATCTCTCTAGCCTCTTTCCACGTTACATAGTTACAAAGGAGAGGTCAGCCTAACTCTTACAGGTGTTAAAATGAAGCAAGGAGCATTGTTTCTTCATTTTTCAAAAATGTATTGAAATACCCTTTCATTTACTCTTGGTAAATGTTCTGTGTTTTCCTGTCAGTGAGCATTCTTTGCCACCCACAGTCAGGGGAGCGCTGACTGGGCAGGCAGGTCATCCCTAAAGACTTCTGTACTTTGGATAGGTGGCAAAGCAACCAGGCAGTCTCCTGGACTGGGGACTGCCTGCTGGAACTAGCACAGCAATCTGCTGCGCTAAGAACATTCAGCAAGAGTCAGATAACTTAACCTTTGGATAAAGTTTAATTAACTGCAACCTTTATTATTTTTTATAGTCAGCATTAGAAGAGAGTGAATACATGTTCCAGGGACTCCAACCAAAGAAATTGAAAACAGTGGGTTGATTTTTTTTTTTCTTCCTTCCATTTGAGTATCAGTGTCTTTCAAACAAAAGCAAATGCCACCCATTCCTGGAAATCAGCTCATCGGGAGGGAGTGGACAGGTTAAATAAATAGTGGTCAATTGAGCAAACAGGTGGTAAACAAACAGCGTAATGGACATTGTCTCCATTTGGGATGAGCGGCTACATGGGGAGTGCAAAAATAGAAACATATGGTAACGTGGTATTCCAAGGATGCACAACTGTGCTTGTACACAGAGACATTGCCACAAGGAAATACATTGTTTCTCTCTGAGGAACTGGGTTGAGGTAGGGGCTAAGAAGCTTTGCTTTTTACTTTAAGCATTTCTGTCTTCCCTTCTCTCCCCGACATTTACTTTCTTCTTCCTTTTATTTTTAAAAACCTTTTACAGGTATTATTTCTATGTAAATAAGCGTCAAGTGAATTTCGAAATAGGCACTAGTTTGGAATTGCAGGTCAACGCCACTGTGGAGAAAACATCTGGGGTAAGCTTTTTAGAAACGGTTTCAGCTGTTAGTTGGCTGGCTGACGCCTGTAATCCCAGCATTCACTAGGGAGGCTGAGGCAGGGGGATTCCAAGTTTTAAGTTACCGTTTCCATTGGCTATATCCAATCACACTGTCTCTAAATAAACAAACAAACAAAAAGGCTTTTCTTAAAACAGAACTGACCACAAATCCACCCATTTTGAAGTGTCGTTTGTTGACTTTTTTTTTTTTTTTTTTTTTGCTGTGTTAGAAGAATCTGACAGGAGAAACGCAACAACCGTTTACGTAACCGCGTACAAGGATAACTTTCGTGCCTAAGGCACCAAAACCTAAGCCAGTTTTGTGACTGCAAAGAGAGTCACTCGACCTTGGAGAGAGAAAGGTCAGAACTACAAGGTCCCACGGAGCTTACCGAGGGCCCGAGGTGGGGTGTTGGAAAGAACGCCGGCCCTGGCAATGCCAAAGCCTGCCTTCTGCGTCCTAGGACACGTGGAGAGGCGGGCACAGCTCCCGGGGCTGGACCCCCCGCCCCCCAACAGCTGCCAGCCGGGTCGGATGAGCTCAAACAAAGCCAAGGGCTTTCCTTTAGTCTTTGAACTTCCTAGTCCCTTCCCCCTCGCCCCCCGCAAATCTACCCGAAGCTGCCCGCGGAGACCAGAGGTTTCGGGGGGCGCAGCGGCTCTTTCCCCAGGCGAGGTCGGGGAGCGCTGCGCCCGCGTCGCCGGACCCTCGACCCCGGCCCGCAGAGCCCCGCGGGACGATCGCACGCCGCCAGCCCTCTGTCTGAGCTCCCACCTGTGCCCTGCAGCATGTTCTGGCGGAGCAGGTCCCCGCTGGAGAGGTGCTTTAGCTCGAAATGTTTGGTAATGCGCGACGACACGGTGCCCTTGCCGGAGCCCGGAGCCCCCATGATCACGGCGCGCAGCAGCCGCCCCGAAGCCCCCATGGTGACGGACGGTGGCCGGAGCTGAGCAGACGCTGGGCTGCGGCCTGGCCTGAGCGCTCACAGGCTCCGCGGCCCCGGCGGGCTGGCAGCTGCGAGCGGGCGGTGGCCAGGGCGCCCGGCTCTCCCGGAAGTGAGCGACGGCCCCCGGGGCCGCCCCGCCCGCTGCTGCGCCGCCCCCTCCGCGCCCCGGCACCCCACTCCCTTCGCCCCACCCCACGCCACTCGGCATCCCCAGACCCTCGTGCCCTGTGCTGCCTGCTCCCAACCTGTAGGCTGCGCCCTTCTGCATTCTCCACGGTGGACAACCTCTGAGCGCCCCCTTCCACTTCTAGTCTCCCCTCGGCGTCTCTGGATTCATTTTCTCTGTGTTCTTGTTTTTCACAATTAGGCCTTTCTAAGAGGCAGGCCCTGTCCTGCTCAGTCCCAACAGGAAGCAGAGCGCCCTATTTTGTGTCCCCTCACCTGGCTCACCAACAGCCCCCTAACTTTTCACACCAATCCTCCCTTCACCTTCTTCCCTTTCCCTTTTCACCCCATTTCCTTCTCCTCCAGGGGTGACCTTGAAGCCTCCTCACTGAAGTTTTCATCAAGGGAAGTATTGTCACCGGTCCGTGAAAGGTGTGTCTTATCTCCCAGAATCCACTTTCAGAACCAAAAAGTTGCTGCCACTGTTACTTCACAGGGGGCAAAAGTACTAGTTCCTTCAGAAGTCTTATTTCAGAAATAGTTACCCACTGCCTATTGTGTGCCACTGTTCTTAGGGACCTTCCTGAATGCTGAGCTGAAAGAAACCAAGTTTCTATTGTGGGCAGGTTTGTTTGTTTGTTTGTTTGTTTGTTTAAGTCCTGTAGTGGAAGCAAACAGTAGGACCATTTGAAACAGTATGGCCAATGAAAGAGAGAGAAAGGAAGGGAGGGAGGGAGAGAGAGAAAGAGAGAAAGAGAGAAAGAGAGAAAGAGAGAAAGAGAGAAAGAAAGAAAGAAAGAAAGAAAGAAAGAAAGAAAGAAAGAAAGAAAGAAAGAAAGAAAGAAAGAAAGAAAGAAAGACAGCAGAAGATAGTGGCCCGCTCACTCAGGAGACAGAAGTGGGCAAATCTGAATTCTAGACCAGCAGAGTCTACAGAATAAGTTCCAGGACAGCCAGAGAAACCCTGTCTTGAAAAAAGAAACAAACAACAAAAGTTATGGGAAGGAGCAAGGAAGCCTGGGCCTTGGCTCTGAAAACTGAGGTAAATACACAGGGAAAGTGACGTAGGAGAGAAAGCAGAAGACAATCAACTGAGCAGCATTTTATCTGTAAAACGGACACAGGAGATTAGTGTGGAGTCAAAATGTATGCGAGTTGCCTGGACAAAACCAGCTACCAGGAAAGTGTTTGGAGAGCCCTGCCCACTGTCTGTGTGATATGGTTTCTTTGTGCTGGGTACAGGGAAGAGGGTAAGGAGTCTCGAAAGGAAACAACACTGTCTCCCTCAGAGGCTGCCGAATGACTGGTTCAAAACTACTTCTAGTTTCCAAGCAGACATTACTTGAAAAAAAAAAAAAAAGGCAAGGGAAGTTTACTTGCTCAGAGAGAGGACCTGATCTGGGTGGCAAGGTGAGGCACACGGCCCTGTAAAGGAAAGTGAGGGACTCTCCCATAGTTATTACTGCACAAGGAATAAAGATAAATAAATCCAGCAGCCAATGCCTGTGTGTGGAGCTGGGAACAGAGCATGGGAGTAGCCCAAGGAAAGCAAAGGAAGGGAACGAGTAAACAACAGGCAGGAATGGAAAGGTCTGGGCAAGAGCAGATTATGCAACCACAGCCAGAAACCCTGATGGTGGAGAAAAACACTTCTAATCTCCCAAGTTGGGAACATTTGTGGTTTCAGTCCTCGGAGACACTTGAAACTAAGTCTTTGGAAGTTTCTATTATGTGGTGTGTGTGTGGGGGGGGTGTTCAAACAAGCAGGGGAGCTAAGGACCACCCTCACACCACAGCAAGCACACGCATTGACCTGAACAGAAGAAAATGCATTTACTCTTGGAGCTAACACTCTATTCGGGAGAGAGGACAGGAGCAAGCACATGAATATACAAACTGCCAGGTGTTTAGAGGTGTAAGATGGGGAGAAGCGGAGGGCGTGGTCACGTTAACCGACCCACAGAAGCTTGTCAGCTTTGGCTTCACTGTTGATGCCAGAGGCTGCCAAACCGGGAAGAGCCCTGGCAACTGGGCACAGCACAGTCATTTTGCCACACACGGGCATTGATTTATGTGAGTCTCTGTTTCCCTGTTTAACTTGTACTGTTGATAAGGACAGAATCCTAAACACAGATCTTAATTTAAATTTTAATCTAGCAAGGGTACCCAAACTACATATGGCCAAATGTTTACACAGATTCATTCGTCTCGTAGAAAGCCCAGATGAGCGCCCTGTGTGTAGCAGGCATTCATAAGCATCTGTTGATGGAACACGAAGGATTACTGTTTTTGCCACATTAAAGACTGGAATATATCAAGGCTGCGGAATGTACAGAGCGGATCAGGGACTATAGGTTTGTGTCACAGGTTGAACTCTATCTCCCCCAAAATGTGGAGGCGTGGTTGGTACTGGATCCCTGTGCCTTCAAATGTGACCTTATTCAGAGAAGAGCAGTTACAGGCATAGTTAGGGAGGCCACACTAAGGTGGTCAGTCGTTTTCTCTACCGGATGTGATGTGAAGGCCTAGGGAGATCAGTGTGTGGCAACAGACAAGAGACTGGACTTAAAGGGCTGCCAGCCAAGGAACACCAAAGAGCGCTGGCAACACCGGATGCCTTAAGACAAGGAACTATTCTCTTAACTGGCCTTTCAAGAACTCCCAACCCTGCTGATACCTAGCTTTTGGCTCTAGGTCTCCCAGACTATGAGGGAAAACATCCCTTTCCTTTAAGCTCTACAGTCCATGGCCTAGGAAATGAATACTACAGCAGGCCTAGGAAATGAATACACTGGTTCCATAAATATGAATATGTGCACGTTGTCTCAGCATGAGTTGGGTGAGTGAGGATGAAGGATAGACAGGTTCAGTGTCTGGGAAGCCATGGCTAATGATGTGCTTGGGGAAAGAGACAGAAACCATCCTGAAAAAGGTGGGGTGTCTGGGACCTATTGCCATAGAAGCCATCCCTGGCTTAGTACACTTGATTTAGCTTCTTGGGCTGGTTCCTCATAGCTTACCCACTAGGCTGAGTGGCTAGAAGAACCTGGAAAAGTGGCTGTTTGTCCATCTGTCCCTGAGCTGCTGATTCTACGGTGTCTGGGTTCCTGGGGGGCGGGGGGTGTAGAAATAAATCCTTCTTATATCTCTTTCTGCCTCACTCTTGTGACACCTCATTGGCCAAAGCAAGTCCCACGGCCAGGCCAGTGTGTGTGTGGTTGTGTGTGTGTGTGTGTGTGTGTGTGTGTGTACAGAGATAATACATGAGAAACCAAAAATAAAATAATCTGGCTCAGGGACTCTTTATTAATTATTTATTACAACTTAACCAATTATCCCAAAACTTAGCAACTTAAAACAACAGCTATTATCCCATAGTTACCATAGGTCAGGAATGCAGGCACACTCACAGCTTAGCTGGGGGCCTCTGGCTCAGGGTCTCATAAAGTGCTACAGCAAAGAAATTGGCTGGGGCTGCTATCTCCTCCAGCCACAGCCTAGAGGGGATTTGCCTCCAAGCCCCCTGGTGCTGCTGTCGGTAAAACTCAGGTCCTTTGTGACTATTAGCCAAAGAAAGCCGATTCAAACCAGTCAAAGCAGCTGGGGGTTTGCTCAGTTACAGTCTTTATGTGGTAAGGATGAGGACCTGGATCGGAGTCCCAGAAACACAACAGATAAGCACACAAACCTGAGCAGAGGAAACACATGACTTGAGCTAACAGTCCATTGGGGGAAGAAAATGGACACAAACACACAAAAATGAAATAAATAAATAAAACGGCAGGTGATTAGAGGTGCCATGAAGAAAAACAGAGAAGAAAGCGAGAGCAGGGTTGGGATGACGTGACTGCTGTCATGGAAAGAGAACAGGAAAATAAACAGAAAGAGAGACTAGGAGGTATTGCCACGTAGGTCAGCACTTTGAGACCTGAGAACAAGCCGTTTAGATGACCGGAGGAAGAACGCTCTGGAGTGAGAATAGAAAGATCCAAAGAAAGGGCGCTGCGGTGGAAGAACGCCAGGGTTTTCAAACAGCAGTCTAGAAGCCATGGTGTCTGGAGCAGAGCTAGTGAGGAGAACAGCAGGACAGAGAGAGAGTCCAGATCCCACAGGGCCTTATCAGACACTGGGGCAAGTGGGATTGTCCAAAGACGGTCACAGCTTGTGCCCGGTTTACAGTCCCATGCTCCTCTCACATGTTGTTCCTGACCCTTCTCCACTGAAGACGTCAGTCTGGGTCCCCCTCAACCTCTGAACTGACTGGGCTCATGTGACCCTTCTAAGGAGCAGACTATGGTGTGAATGAAAGGACAGGCCCTAGAGGATGATGCTTCGGTTTCCTGACTGTTGGTCGCAGCTGCTGCGAAAGGAATATGCGTAAGGAATACTCCAGGACACTGCAATGTCACAGCCAAGCCACATAGAAAGAGTGATGCTTATTCTCTCTGTTTCGGCTTCAGCTAGCCAGCAGCACCTGAACAAGCCCACCTCTAGCTAAGATCATCCCCACCCCCGCCCCGGAACCCTTCCCAAGTGCCCTGTGACAAAAGAAAATGACCGTGATGATGTTAAGTGTTAATGTGAGCAGGAGTGACGATGGCTTGGTATAGCAGGACAGTCATGAGGAACCGAGTACCTGGGTTCATCTTCTGAAAATAATCTCAAGCTAAGTGAGGTGTGGTGAGACATACCTTTAAATCCCAGCACTTGGGAGACAGAGGGAGGCAGAGATCTGTGAGTTCAGGGCCAGCCAGGACTACATAGTGAGATCCTGCCAGACAAGATATGCCCATGGGGCAATAACGGAAGGATTGTTATGGGACCATCCACCTACTTCAAGTTTGATTTTGAGACTCCACAGGAGGGGGTTCGTGCCTGGTACCATAAACCTGATGGAAAGCTGAGGAGGTTATAGCCCCTACTTGGGGAAGTGACTGCCGTTGTCTTGATAAGTGGACATGTCATGAAACTGCCTTCTAAATATGCTTGCCCTCAGATTAATGGCACTTTCAACCTTGGTCAAAGAAGTTTCTTTGTACAGTGGGCAAGCAGTCCAGGCCAACGCTCATAACTACCTAAAAAGGCTGAGAAAAAGGCGAACTGGGTGCTCAGCTCCAAATTCGACGTCTCTATCAACCTTCCCAAGGCTCAAGGAACATCACGGAAGAGGAAATGAAAAAAAAAAGAAATGTAGAACTAGAGGAGGGGGAGGAGTGCTATAAAGTGTTGTCCTCTGGGCATGGAACGACCGTTGTACTCATGAACTCATAGCAGCTGTGATTATCTGCACAAGACCTGCACAAGATAAAGCTGGTCAGCATTCCAGCCTGAGCTGGGAGGAGGTGCTATCTCCTCCACTCATAAGCCTCCACCCCAGCGAAGAAACCTTTAGCAGTTAACTGCAGCAGGGGGAAGAGGTCCAGGTGGTGGGGGCTTCGGGGGGTCAGAGGGCTTTCTCGTAGGTTGTCCGTACTCTGGTGGATAGCCCGACACCCAGCCACGTTCAGGCAGCACCAACTGGACTCAGCAGGTTATTTTCCTTTTTAAAGAAACGGACATGAGGATAGGAAGGGGACATGGAGATGGTTGTGGGAGCCTGAAGGAGTGGGAAAGGGTTGCTCTTGTAAACGTCTGTGACATCAAAGCATAGATTGAAAACCACCTTCTTCTTCTTCTTCTTCTTCTTCTTCTTCTTCTTCTTCTTCTTCTTCTTCTTCTTCTTCTTCTTCTTCTTCTTCTTCTTCTTGTTAGACCAGACTGTCTCAAACTCAGAAATCTGCCTGTCCCTGCCTCCTGAGTGCTGGGATTAAAGGCGTGTACCACCACACTAGTCAAGAAGTACTCTTATCTCATTCTCCTTTCTAAGATGAATTTTAGTGAATCATAGACTATGTATTTGTTCTTTATTTTTCTTTTGTTTGTTTTTTGACTGTGCTCGGGATGAATCCAAAGCTGTTCACAAGCTTGGCGAGCACTCTACACCAGAATCTCTTAATTGCTGTGTGAGTGCGTGTGTGTGTGTGTGTGTGTGTGTGTGTGTGTTTAGGGGTGAGTGGGGACTGAGTCCAGGGGGTTGTACATTAGGCAAGTGCTCTACCACTGAGTTACACCTCCAGTTCTTTAATTTATTTTTTGAGTATGTGTGTCTGTATGTGTGTGTGTGTGTGTGTGTGTGTGTGTGTGTGTGGACATGCACGCAGGAACATGTGTGGAAGAGGGCATTCGTGTCATGCTCTGTGTGCATCCCTTTGAGATTTAGGTATGCCAAAACAAAACGGTTTTGTTTTGGTTTTGTTTTAATGTGTGTGCCAGGAATTTGAACTCAAATCCTCATGCTTTTATACTGTGTTTGAAAAATCAAAAGACACGAAAAACTGGAGGAAAAGTTTCCAATGTATCCAATAGGGAAGGGGTTGAACACCCAGTGGCATGTTCCCGGCGGGGGCCGTTTATAGTTTCCCAACTTCCATAGCACGAATAGTCCCGCCACAGTCCACCGTAACTGGGCGCCAACTGCACCAGTGTTATATAGGCTGGAGCAAACTTTCTGAAAGTGTAACAAGCAGCCCTTGTACGCTGGCAGGGCCAGGTCCGGCACACTGCTGCCAGGGTCCCTAAACAGGCCTTTCAAAGACCAAAAGAAAGAGGAAAGCCACTGTGGAAAGCAGGCCAGAGATCCAAGCCATCCACAATCCAGAGGAAGGACAGGAGGAAGAGGAGGAGAAGGGGAGGAGGAAGACAGAACGACAGACAGGAAGGGAGGGAGGGAGGAGGAAGAAAGGTGGAAGCCTGAGTTCTGTAGCTCAGTTGGCAGAATGCTTGCCTAGTGTGCAGGAAGCCCTGAGTTCAATCCCCACATAAAAACTGGGCCTGGTGGCACATGGAAGCACAGAGCTTCAAAAAGTTCAAGGGTTGCAGCTGGAAAGATGCTTCTTTGCTTAAGAACACCAGATGCTCGTCCAGAGAAAGAGACTTAGGTTCAATTCCCAGCACCCACATGGTGGCTTCCAACCACTAATTCCAGTCCCAGGGGATCCAAAGCCCTCTTCTGGGCTCCTCTGCGCTGAATGCACAAGGTTCTCACCTGCAGCCATAAGACCATATACAAAAATTAAGAATAAAAAAAAGGGGGGGTCAAAGCAATGTTCAATACAAAGAAAGAAATTGAGGAAAGAAGGGAGGGAAAGAAAAATGAAAGATACAAATGAGCTTATATGTATGTATATATGGAGCTCCAGATAGATAGATAGATAGATAGATAGATAGATAGATAGATAGATAGATAGATAGACAGACAAATAGATATGGACCTAGACAGATGGCTCAGTGGTTAAGAGCACTGGCTGCTCTTCCAGAGGACCTGAGTTCATTTCCCAGAGTCCACAATGGATGCCTATAATTCCAACTCCAAAGGTGTCCTCTTCTGGTCTCCAAGGGTACCTGTACTCTGGTGCACACACGTAATTAAAAATAATAAAAATAACTTTTTAAAAAAGATGCTCAGTTACGTTCATAATAAAATAAATGCAAGTTAAAACTGTGGTTGAGTAAGCAGAAGAAAATAGAAAACTATGGGGACGTGGGAAGATGATAGACCTCTCCCTGGGGGCCCTTGTTGAAGCCTCTCACCAGCTGAAAATCAAGAATTCGAGCATCATTAACATTTGCTGTGAAGGCTGCCCATGTAAGTGTAATATTCCTTGTATAAAGAGCTATTTTCAAATAAGGTTATTAAAGTAGCAACGAACCACGTAGGGCATGAGCTGGTGTGAACTGCAAAGATGACTTTTTTCTTTCCCAAATATTTTCTGGAAATCTCATAAGCAAGACAATTAACGTTGCAGCGGAGGCATTTGAACTCCCCATTTTACCTCAGCAGCTACAGTTCTGTCTGCAGCATCTGGGGAACCACACTGTGATCTCATTCAAATTTCTCAGTGACGCTTTAAAGATAATAGCGTCCAAAGTCCTCCAAGTCTGGCCAGTGAGATGGCTCAGCGGGTGAAAGGGCTCCCCACATAGTCTGAAGAGCTAAGTGTGAGCCCGAGCAGCCTCATGATGGAAGAAGAGAACTGACTTTTGCTAGCTCTGACCTCGAAACACTTCGGCACACATGTATCCCCGTGACTGCCCGACACATTAACTTTTTTTAATCGCCAAACTCCTACACCTAGACGCTGTTACAGAGACAGTGACTCCTGTGAGAAGGAGACGCCCAAACTCTTGGGTGTGTCTGATTCTTTCTCTGAACTCCTGTTACCAATTCACTTGTTTCAATCTCTACTTTAAAAACCTCTTTTCGGGGTGGGGATGTTGCTCAGTGGTGGAACCCATGCCTAGATGAGGGGCTAGCTTTCTAGCTTTACTCTCTGGGATGCTTTGTTTGTTTGTTTGTTTGTTTTTGTTTGTTTGTTTGTTTTTAAGCCTCTTTAAATAAACCGCTGTTCTGTTCTGAATTGGCTCATTCTGACACTGTTTTCTGCAGCCAAGTCAAGGTTCAGCTTTACCTGGGAGGAGAGAGACCTCTGAAAATAACTGCTCAGGTTGCCGCAAGCAGCGGAGTGATGTGACTAAGACCTGCCACTGCTGACAGTGAAATATTGTCTAACTCAACTGTCAGGTTAGCGCTGACCCAATAGTGGAGAGCACCATGTGTAGAGAAGGCAGTGGAGAACCGGTGCTTGCACTTGTTAGCTACAGTGAGAATGTTTGGCTTCTTTAAAAACAGAAATGTTACGGGCATATGTTTTTGTTTTAATCCCAGGGGTGGGATATGAGCTGCTTCAGGTTGTCCACAGAAGCTTTCCTTCTGTGGTTTTCCTTGGGCTCTGTCAGGGGTGTGATTTTGCCAGCTGTAGATAGTTTCTGCAATTGTATGACATCTGGAATTCTGGGGACTCTTGAGAGAGTGAATAAATGCAAGAGCCCCGAGGGTGGCTGCCGGTGGCTGCTGCTCCTCCTGCTGCTGGTTACTGCTGTCACTGGTTGCTGTTGGTTGTAGTCTGTCAAGTGGTCGTGTGCAAAGAAAGGAGAAGAAATTGATTATTAGCGAAGAACAATTACAGACCCGAGCAAAATCCTTCCCAGAAATCAAAATGAGACCATGTATCAAGCAAAGAAAGTTGTGCTCTGGTCTGTAAATTGTGTGTGTGTGTGTGTGTGTGTGTGTGTGTGTGTGTTTACATGGATGTGTGTGTGTCTCCTTCTCTGTTGGGCAGTAGTCTGGGATGCTGCTATTGGTTTTGAGATGAAGATCGGGTTCGGTTTCTCTCAGGAGCAGTTAGAGAACTTTAGGGCGAGGTCTGTGCGCTAGGCCAGGGTATGGAGTTTCCCACTGAGTGTTACAATTAGTTACCTGTTTTAAAATGAAGCTGCAGGTATCAGGGCCAGTAGAAATTTGGGACTCACAGAAACCAGTGATGATATCGTGCATGAAATAGGGTGTTGTGGAAACCTCTGACTGGTCAGCAATTCAGACCAGAAGGCAGGTCTGGTGTCCAGTGAGGTGCAGGCCCAGCCGGCCTAATTCGGGCCTGGTAGGTGCTTTGCCAGATGTCCTAATAAAGAAACCTTGTCCGGCCCCCGCCTAGGCTCCCATCTGTGTTTCTGGGTCTGCACACTCAGCTCTAGTAAGTTGCAATACTCTGTGCAACCGCAACTCTTTGTTTGTTTGTTTGTTTGTTCGAGACAGGGTTTCTCTGTGTAGTCTTGGCTATCCTGGACTCACTTTGTAGACCAGGCTGTCCTCGAACTCACAGAGATCCACCTCTGCCCCAGAGTGCTGAGATTACAGGTGTGCACCACCGCGCCTGGCTGCAACAGCAGCTCTTACCTCAGCGGTACACAACAGGACCCATTTATTTCCTGCCTGACAAGTCTATCTATGCGTTGGTGGTCCTGCCCCCTCTGGATTGAGGCTGCAGGTTCATCTAGGTCTGTTCTGAGGTCTTCAGTCTAGGCCCAGGCAAGGGCATCACTGATGAATGTCATTAGCAAAAGCACGAGTGGGAAAGCTTTCTCCGCATGCTCAAAGCCTCATCTCATGTCACCTCTGCCAACATGACACTGGTGAACAGCAGCCATGGGCTGAACAGAGGAAGGTAGTCTGGCTATACTATTGCAAGGCCTGGGACAAGATCATGGAAGCAACAGTCCAAAACGTGCAGGGAGGGAAAGATTGGGATCAGAACATGTACAGCTGGTGAAATGACAACTAATAGCGTTATAAATAACGTCTTATTAGAATAGGTCCTATAGGTGTATATTATAAAAGACAGTCTATGATTATATAATTACATTGTGTCGAATTATTCATAAACTATAAGGATATTTCTAATTTATTATAAATATGATGAAGCAATGAAATGGTAACTAACATTGAGTCTTCTGTGCTAGGCTTCTTAAAGACAAACTTGGAATAAATGAACTCATTTAACACAGCAGTCCTGTGGGCAGAGTGCAGGAGTCTTATGAAAGAAGGGGGATAGAAGGATCCAGAGGGGACAGGAGCTCCAGAAGGAGACCAACAAAGCCAAAACTCTGGGCCCATGAGAGCCTGCAGAGACTGATGCATCAACCAAGGACAATGCATGGAGAGGACCTAAACCCCCTGCTCAGATATAGCCCATAGGCAACTCAATCTCCATGTGGGTCTCCTAGTAAGGAGAGCAGGGGCTGCCTCTGGCATGAACTCAGTTGCCTGCTCCTTGATCACTTACCCCTGGCCCACAAAGGAAGAGGATCCAGGCAGTCCTGATGAGACTTGATAGGCTAGGGTCAGATAGTAGGGGAGGAGGACTCCCCCTATTAGTGGACTAGGAGATGGAGAAGAGGGAGGAAAGGTGGGACCAGGAGGAGATGAGGGAGGGGGCTACAACTGGGATACAAAATGAATAAATTGTAAATATATATATATATTGCTGTGATATATATATATATAATTTTTTTTACAAATTGTAAAATTTGTAATTTTTTTACAAATTGTAAATTGTAAATATATATATATTGCTGTGATATATATATATATATATATATATATATATATATAATTTTTTTTTTTTACAATTTATTCATTTTGTATCCCAGTTATAAAGTTATAAAGGAAGTCATTTTCGCTTTCCCTTTTGTGTCCCTCCTCCTGTCCTGCCCCTCTCTGCCCGGCTATGCCCCTCCTACTCGGCTTTGTCTAATCACACAGGCCAGATCACCTGTAGCTGAGCCGCGGCCTCTCCCTTGACCTCCGCTCCGGCCCACCTAGCCATCACTGACTTCTGCCGGTGGCTCTCAGTGCTCAGGCCTGCCTGCTTCTCCTCCCTCTCGGCCCTTTCTGCACTCTGGATTCCGACGCTTCCTTTTCCCAAGGCCCGCTGCCAGGGTCGCCGCCTGTGGCGTGGCGGTTAAGTCACCCAATTGTGCAAACGTTTTCGACGACGCCAGGTGCTCCGGGGACGAAGTTCGTCTGGTTTTCCAGATGCTTAGTTTTCTGAGGAGACACCTCGGGCGTGTGTCTGGGCACACTGTCCCCGCGTGGCTGCCCACGCTGCCTGCGGGTGCATGGGAGACGCAGGCCCCGTGGCCTTCACAGACTTTCCTCCTTTTCTCGCTCTGTGCTTTTTCCGTGAACCGTCCCTCACTTGGATTTCCTGTTTCCGTCAGTGGTGGTCACCCTTGCGAACGCTGCGACCCTTTCACACGGTCCCTCACGTTGCGGTGACCCCAGCCATAAAGGTCTCCCGTTGCTACCTCCTGGCTCTGAGTTGGCCACTGTTACTGTCTGTAACGTAAACGCCTGCGTTCTCAGATGATCCTAGACGACCCCTGTGAAAGGGTGGCTCGACCCCCCCTGAAGGGGTCGTGAGCCACGACCTAGACCTCTGACTAGGCGGTCTGTTAAAATGCAGGCTCCCGGGACCCACTCATCCGCTACCATCTTTGTAGGGCAGAGCCGAAAAGTCTGAATTTCGTCCCGAAATGATTGCTAGGAAGGGTGGTGATGAGATTTCTTGTGCTGAGGACAGTGCCTGGCGCTTCACCCGACACACACGTGTTCAGAATGAATGGGTGAAAGGGGCCGCCCCTCCCCCACGCCATGCCGCCCACGAGAAGGCTGCTCCGTCCATGACCATTTAGTTGCTAGGATTCCACCTGCCGGCAGGTGGCGCTAACTCGACGTAAATGCTGTCCCAGGAAATGTTTTACTGGACATTGAAGCCTCCAACGCAGCACGATTGAATTCTATTTTTTTTCCCCCCGGTAGATATTTTGTCTGCAACTCTCACTTGTATGAGCAAATTGATTTCTGAAGGCATGATTTGAAAGAGAGACCTGATAAGGCCTGGGCAGTTAAGGAAGGGATGGGATGGACCTTCCATCCTCCCTGAGTGAACACAGCCTGTTGTGAAATTACTCAAAAGACACAAATGAGTCTGCCATTTCAGCAAGAGCGCAGCCAGCCTGTAATTTCTGTTAGTCATTTTCTTTTATGGGCGTTAAATTTGACTAACTTTTTAAAATCATTTCCCTCACAAAGACGTCTTGGCTGAGCACTGTCTTTTGTGATGTGGGAAGTCAGCCCACAATTGAATTCTGGGGCCGGTAGCCAATGCCTCTTCCCCTTCCCCGAAAGGGCATCTGCGTGCAAATGACTGATAGGGCTGGCCAGAGCCAACAACCGACTATCAGGCAAGGCCAAGGCCCCAGCTGGGTTGTTTTGTTCTGCAGGCTTACCTTCAGCCTGGGGCCCTGAAGGAGGAACCATCCTGGGGCGCTTGCATTTTTCCCAGGATCTGAGCCCAAAAAAGCAAGGAATCTACAGCACAGACCCGGTGTACAGAGTGCACGGTTCAAGGGCATTACACAGTTTAGAGTTTTGCATGGTCAGGAATGACAGGGGTGTTTAAAAGAGACCGATGGAGGGAGGAGCTTATAGATGAGGATCAGAAGTAGCATAGAGGTGGGGGAGGAGAGGAGAGGGGGGAAGGAAGGGAGAGGAGAGGAGAGGAGGGAAGGGGAGAGGAAAAGGAGAGGGGAGAAGAGCAGGGAAGATGTGAGGAGGGTAGAGGAAAATCTATGAAAACACGCTTTGATAAATGTTGTAATGGCCAGGCAGTGGTGGTGCACACCTTTAATCCCAGCACCTGGGAAGCAGAGGCAGGTGGATCTCTGAGTTCAAGGTCAGACTGGTCTACAGTGTGAGTTCCAGGACAGCCAGGGTTATAGAGAAACCCTGTCTCAAACAAAACAAAACAAAACAAAACAAACAGAAAACACTGTACTGACTATCTTGTATGCTGATTTTAAAAATAAACAATTTAAAATAGCAAGAGAGTGGATACAGTTTCCCTTTCCCTTTCTTGAATAATCTGCTGTACAGTTAGACAGGCAGCCAGAAACCAGCGTGAGTATCCAAACTGACTCATAGGGAGGCACACATTTGGGGGAGTCTGGTATGAGCATCGGAACCCAAGTGGGCTGAGGGTGTCCCCACAGAGAAGCAGTCTGATATGAGGCTTCACTGTCTACGTGGGGAGAGAAAGATCTCTGAAGACTGTGCATACAGGTGTGTTTGGGTTCATGGGAACAAAGCTTCCCATTCTTGAAGGGTTAAAATGCAACCAGAGAGGAAGCTAGCGTGTAGGGTGTATGGGGTTGAAAGGAGACGCATCAAGACATGCGTGTAGCAAATCTAGAGGAATGTGTGAATGCCTACATGTTCTCATCCACATAACCCTAGTTTGGGGCACTGGGAGGGAGGGAGGGAGATCAGCAGCGTTCTGTCCTGGTTTCTAAGCACAATCATTGAAAGGATCAAGGTCCCTTAGATTAGAGGAACAGCTGATCTGATCGTAAGGCTGAGAAAAGTAGCCGAGCCTGGCTGCTCAGGGGATGGAAGCTGGAGGATGGCACATTCAAGAGCTTTCAGGAACTACATCAGGAGAGCTTATCTTGAGACCTTGTCTCAACATGAAAAGTAAGACGAGGACCAGGGATACGGTTCAGTGGGAGAGAGCTGACCAGCATACGTGAAGTTCTTGGTTCAAGCCCCTGTACTATAAAAATAAGTCACCAGTATCGTAAATAAAACAAAGATGAGCCTAGAAAACCCTTACGTCAGAGAGTAAGAAACTAGCCTCAAATATTCCTGCTTGCCAAAACTAAGACAATCTGAACATCAAAATAGTGATTCTGTGATTCACAAATCCATATTTATATAAAGTGATATAAAGAAATACAAGGAAGCAGTGCTGAGGAAAAATTTACAGCATCTAAGTTCTTTGCTTCCAAATGCCTTTGTATTTCCAAAAGGAGAAAGTGATTAACAATCAATCACTGGTGGACGCCGCCTTAACTAAAGTACAAAGCTCAATGATTTGACCTGTGGAAACATGGCTGCTTCATTAGTAGTTCAGCCACAGAAAGATACAGCTCCTGAATCTAAGCGTGAGAAGCCACCAAACCATGCTTCCAAAATAATCAAGGTCATGAAAGACCAGGAAAAAAAATGTCGAGGATTTTTCCAGATTGACGGAGACTAAAAGATGCATGACAAATCAAATCCACGCAGTGTGCGCTCCTGCGCTGGCAGCTGTGAAGGTGTGGATAAAACCAGGAGGAAACAGAATTGTATCACATCAGTGCATGGCTGTTATTTTCTTGATTTTTTTTAAGAAGTGTTGACACAAAAACACAACTCTTGCCTCAAAGGAGATAAAGAGTTTGTTCTGAAGTGACCAGGACCTGGAAGCACAGACTCAGGTTACCCCAAATTCCTGTCCCACATGGAAGCAGTTTCATGAAAAAAAAATTTTTTTTTTTAATTAGCAGAACAAAGAACAAAATCAATCGTTCATGAATCAAGGCCCTTTTCAAATGTATTGGTGGAACTGTTAAGTAGGCGGTTACAGCAAAGCAGGTGGTCTTAGCTGTAGGCCTCATACTATCTGATGACTCTCTGGCAGACCCCGGCCAGAAACAGGGAGCCTACTTCGCCAGGCTCTTTGCACTGTTGAGATCCAGGGACTTTCACTTCCTTACAAGGTACAACAATGCAGCCCTTGATTTTGGTTCAACAGCTCCTCTTTTCCTGTCTTCCTTATTTCAGGAACTGGCACTGCTGTTTGCCCAGTTTGTTTCCACCAGAAAACTGGGCGTGGTCTTCAGTTCAACCCTTTCTACTGGCCAGTCTCCTGAATCCTTCAGCCCATCCAGTCATGTCTGCTTCACAGCTCTGCCTTCGCTATGACCTTCCCTTCTTCCCCATTCCATAAAGTTCAAGCTGCTGCCTGGACAACTGGAGCAGCCTCTTTCTGCTGCCATCTGCCTCTCTGCCTTTTCCAGCCTGCACCTCGCCCGTGAGCCAAACTAGACGCTCCCTATGATACCTTCCAGGCACTTATATATTTATTTTATTGTGAGTCTTCACCTTGTTCTCTGACTGCCCCAGTGGGACGAGGATTCTTGGCTGTTCATTTTTCAATCTTTCTGGCCTACCAGAATAAGTAAGTAAATAGATTTGGTTTATTGATTTAGGTTTGCTCTTGTTTTGTTTTGTTTTTTGAGACAGGATTTCTCTGTGTGGCCTTGGCTGTCCTGGACTCACTTTGTAGACCAGGCTGGCCTCAAACTCACAGAGATCTGCCTGCCTCTGCCTCCAAAGAAGTCTGCCACAACACCCAACAGTACATAGATTTGTGTTTTGCTCTGTTTTGTTTTAGGCTGAGGAATTTACATTTGATTCAACAAGCAATGGGGACTATCAACATCAAAGAAAAAGAGGCGGAGGCTCAGTGAACGTTGATTTTGGTCTCCCTTTATGGACTGCTCTCAAGTCAGACTGGGACCCTACAGAGAACACTTCAAGGAAGAACCCTCAGAATCTCTATCTTTTTATATTCTGTATGTGTTTCTGGAGGTTGAAGTTAGGACCTTACACCTCTTAAGGTGCACTCGGCCCCCAAGCCACCCTTCAGCCCCAGAAGGTCCATCTTCCTAACTCGTTGAGAAGAGGTGGACAATGTCTTGGTTATGTTTGGTAGATCCAGACAAGTGCTGCATCTCCTCTTGGGAAAGGTGGATGTCCAGGAGGAACCTCACATTTGAAGGGAACATGAGCTCCATTTCCACACACTCGGAGTTTGAAGCGACTCAGGGGCTCTCCTTGGACCCCTGAAGGAAAGGACCTGGGAACACTCTTGGCAGTTTGTCAGGTGCGAAACGACCACGCGTCTTGTTTCTAATGTCATGTCCGAAAGTCATCAAGTTGAAATGGGTCTGACCAGTCTACCAGAAAGGAGGTCCTTAAAGATCTAAAAATCCTAAAGCCTTTTAAGCAAAACTGAAGGACATAGCCAACCAAAGGGGTTCTGAATTACACATTTTAAAATTAAATATGACCAGTAAAATAAATATGATCATTGATAGGTATGCTATTTAAGAAATCTTGCTATGTTAAAATGTCTACTTTTTTTTCTTCTTCCTGTTTTCCAGACCCCCCCCCCCCTTCCTCTTTCCCATACACTCATTGGAGCAAGGTAAAACTCGAAGTGGCCAGCCCTTCTGAGTCCTTCCCTACCCCCACCCTACCCGCGGAGAGGCATGTCAGAACTTTTATCACAGTCTTTAAGGACACTCTTCAGTAGCTTCCTGTCTGGACTGTTTCTTTTGGGGAGTGGGAGGAGAGGCTGCCAGAGAAGCCTTCAAAGCCTCTCATTCTCAGTTAAGAGTCTACAGTTATTGACACCCATGCAAAAGAAGTTTCTCTGTCCATAGCTGCCATCGGGTCATGGACTGCTACTTGTTTTCAGGTGGCAGCTCAAATCACAGACGGCAACCTGGTCTCGGGCTGCGCCCAGACCACGCACATCAAGATGGCCTGCGGTAGATCACAGACGTCAACATGGCCTTCCGGGGGCAGCACGGGCCACAGGTCTCTCTCAAGGAGACTTAATGTGGGGGAACCAACCATTCCTCACCTCGGACGTCTTGCGTCAGAGTGATCTTGCGGTTGGGCAACGTGTCTCGGGTAAGGACTTTGCGCGAACTCCAGGCTGCTGTACATCACCCTGCCCTTGGCACTAGCCAACCTCCCAGCACTCAGGGCACAACCATTGTGCTTGCAGTACCATAGCCCTGGCCCTCCTCGCCCACAGCAGGGTGAGCAGCCAGAGCAGCAGCAGCAGGTGAGGCTCCACGAGCCCAGTGGGCAGCGGCCTGAAGACCGCCCTACTCCTCCTCGACACGCTCCTTTGCTCCCCTACCTGTCACCACTGCGGCCTTCGCCCCGCCGCTGCGTTCTGTCCCCTGTTTTTTTTTTCCAATTGCATGAAATCACTTAAAAACATAGGAAAGCCATCTTGAATGAGTGCTGGAAATGCCCACCCTCCTGCCCAGTTTCTATTTTTTTTTTTT
>NW_026592510.1:8569913-8595537 GCF_907164565.1 Psammomys obesus | reverse complement strand
AAAAAAAAAAAAAAAAATCAAATCTTGCCAACCTGTCTGGGTAATGATCTCCTCTGGTCAGTCACAGCCTTTTTTCACTTCCATCACAGCTGTCCTGTTTCCAGTTCTGGTGTGCATGTACCACTCTGCCTCTCTGTTTTTCTTGCTTCTACATCACATGGTTGTTCGTTCAGTAGCATTGGAAGCTGCAGTGTGTCACACAGTATATCCTTTTGTCCAAACAACTTTACTTGCAAATATTCATTGCAGTGAGTCATTGGTCTGGTTGAAGGCTCTGGCCTCTGCCACACCTTTCATACTGGATCCTCACTGGGACTCCTGTTTTTGCCCTGTGTCATGGAGATCCTGTAGCTTTGGTTCAACAGGACCACCCCTTCATGCCATTTAGCAGCTCATAGATGGGTTAGAATGTTGGGGTGGGCCATCTCAAAGTCCTGGATCTCGGCCTGGGTGGTAGTTGAGTTGGTCAGCCCACCAGCTCTACCACACCCATGCCGTCAGGGGCCTGTTCTCCTGGCTGTCCAGGTTAGGAGCAGCAGGTGTTACTAGAACTGCCCAAGGAGCTAGACACGGCAGTGTAAGTTACACTACTGTAGAGAAGGCTGAGTTTGAAGCCAGTCTGGGCTGCAAAGGAAGACCCTTGGTTTCAGAAGTGGATGGGATTCAGGTCATGCCCAAGCCCTGGGACTTTAAGCGAAGAAATTAATATATTTAAAAAAAACCAAACCAAAACTGCCCTTTTTCTGTGCAGAGAGGTTTTGAGAAGAAATTGAACTCCAAAGACAGATGATCCTGGAATGCTTCCAGTTAACTCTATAGAGACACCTGGTATGGGGCACACACACTTGCTCTAACCCCAGCATCCAGAAGTGGAAACAGGAAGTTAGTTCAGAGACCAGCCTGGGTTACTTAGTGAATTCTGTCAGCTATGTGAAGTAGTCTTAACTAGTCTCAAAACACTATAAACAAAACAAAAGCAACAAAAATATAATCACATGCAACTTATATTTCACTCTTGAACACAGCCAGTTATACTGCCTCATTATATTCTTGATGTCAGAGGAGGAGATACTTCTGTTGTTTCTGCCGTCTTACTGAAAGTAAAGTGGCCAAGATAGAAAAGTGAGTTGATAGGTGTAAATGTCTATTTCATGAGGGCTGTAGGGTTCAGCCAGCTCCAGCCTGAGGGGCTTGTTTTCCTGTTACAGACTTGGGTGTTCTCTGATGGGATGATAAAGCACCTGTGCCAGGGTAGCACATCCCCCATCTGTGGGGGTTGTCTCTGAAGCCCTGGCTATTCTGTATCCCACTCTGTAGATCTGGCTGGCCTCAAACTCAGAGTTCAGGAGATCTGCCAGCCTCTGCCTCCAGCACAGGGATTAAAGGTGTGTTCCACCAAGCCTGGTTTGCCCTGGCTACCTTTACCTCTGGATTTGACAAGTTCACTTGGTCTGATGATTTCTATGTAATGTGAGGGCTAAATGGAGAAGAATTCCACACCAAAGATAATTGTTTGACTCACCTAAATGAGGTACTTGGTTTGGCTAAAACCATTAAATTTAGGAGCCTGATGGTAAGATTGTTTTTACTTGGTTGGTTATATGTTCAGCTTCAGAGTCTTCTAGTGCAAAATTAGAAGAGCTACTTGGGAATGATCTACATTGCTTTGAGTAGATAAGGTTCTGAAATGGGAAGGTTAAACAGTTTTAAGCAAAGGAACCCTTTATGTGCTAAGAAATGCTACTGGAGGTTCCTTGAAAAGGAAACAGCTTTTGGTTAGCTGATGCACTGAGGGAATAAATCTGGCTGCTCGTAAATTAGATCCTCTAAAAGGAAGATGTTCCTATAATTTTTTTCCCACTCTAATCTGGTAATTGGAATGTTAGTGGGCACCTGATTGGAGGGAGCCAGATCACAGATAATGACTTGCATAGGTTGCATAGTGACCTGTTAGTTAGGAGCACCCTTGGACTTCTACTGGTTGTTAGTATGTGCTGCCTGGTGATGATTTTTGGCTGCCCAAACCAAGCCATACTTTTAAAGAAGCTGTCAGAAATCTGGATTCTTTCTTGCTTTCTCTGTGGTGCTGATTTTAACTTTACTATGGTGTGAGGACATCACTATGATTTTAACTCTTAAGTCTATTTGTGGTCACTTAGAAGAACTATATTTTCTGCTGTTGTTGGTGGAGACTTTCTGTGTCAGTTGGGACGCTTGAGCAGGAATGCTTAGTGCATGTCCTTGGCCTCCTTCTTAAACTTTGATCTTATTCAGAATCCTGAAGACTTGGGTTTGCTTGAATCCCTCTACCCCTCTTCCCCATGTGGCCACATGAATAACTCTCCTTTTTCTGCTTTCCACTCTTTTTTTTTTTTTTTCTTCTTTTGTTTTGTTTTGTTTTTTTAAGTACTCCAACAAGACCTGCGGGCCAGATGGTTGTGAGCCACCATGTGGTTGCCGGGAATTGAACTCAGAACCTCCAGAAAAGCAGCCAGTGCTCTTAACCACTGAGCCATCTCTCCAGCCCTGCTTTCCACTCTTACTTTGGCTATTTTAATGGCTTGTTGAGGATGGGTTGCTTCAGTTGGGTGGTTGTGGCCCATACCTTTAATCCCAGCACTTCGAGTTCAAGGCCAGCCTGGTCTATAGAGGGAGTTCCAGGATAGCCAGGATTACAGAAAGAAACCATGTCTCAAAACAAAACAAAAGTCTGAGGATGGGTTGCTGGACTTGACTTGGGGCATAAGTGTGCCACCACTCTCGAGTTCAGCACCAAAGGTCCCAGTACTTAGGACCTTGAGCACGGACCCACCCCTCCGCAGTGCTGTTACTCACCTTCATCACACCACAGAAACACTGCGCTGTGAGAAAGGCTCAGGAAGTGCAAGTGTGAGGGGCCACAGACATTGGGAGAGACGGAGCACTTCCCTGTAACTTTCATGTTTTCTTGAAATCCTTCTCTTTTAAGAGGAGTTATTATTAGTCTCTTAATTTTCAAAATAAACATAGATACATTCTTAAATAGAGGGGAAAATCTGTTGTATTTGGAGCTCAGTACCACCTAGGTGTTTTAGCATGCATTTCCCTATGACTGAGGAAGATTCTTCCATTCTTGCACTAAAGCTTCGATTTTAAAAACAAACTCTTTGTTAGGTTTAGTAAGTGCACCATACCTTTCTCTAAAACAATGTACAGATCTGAATCTTATCATATGTCGTTTCACTAGTAGTGTGATCCCCCTATTTATGTGTTTAGTGCTGTAGTTAGTAGTGGCATAGATAGATACTCTTGTGCTTCGTTTACAGTTTTTTTCTTTGTTTTGTTTTTGTTTTAATTAGAAAAGAGAGACACTTCTACCCGAACTGACTAAGGTGCATCCTTCTTAGGGGGTAAAATTAATAAATACATAATGTGTGTGTATCTGTTTTCTTATGTGTTGTTTGGGGTTTTGATCTGTTTTCATTAAATTAGATTAGCTTGTACATTAGCTTTTTCTTTTTTTAAGTAAGGGTTCATTATTGCTTTGTAGAAGCCCTGTTTTTTAATTCTCTAGAGGGTAGCAACATTTTTATTTGTCTTTGATTGTTGGAAATGTTTCCAAGGACTTCACCACTGCTCTTTAGTATTGATACATTTTCTTACTCTCTTTGATTTGGGCCTTTTGTTTTATGTTTTGGGTGCTGGCTTAATTGTAAATGTAGTAATAGAGACTGATTTGTTAGAAAACTTTTAATCCTAGAGGAGTGTGGAGCTAGCTTAGCTGGTACAGTGATTGCAAGCGTGAGAACATGAGTTTGCATCAGTGTTGTTGATTTTATTTCTTTCACAGTTAGGAAAACCAAAATACACAGAAAATTTGCATGTATGAGACAAAAGTTGTGGTTGTATATTTATGTTATAAAAGTAATATGTTTTGGGGAAACTTCTTATGGTTCAAAATTTAAAAGAATTGGTGTAGATTGCATATCTTAAATCCTAGACTATAGGACATTTCACATTTTCCAGGAAGCAGTCTTCCAGACTTTTCTGTAGTGCTATATTTTCTTTACCGTTTCTAAGCTCTCAGTTCATCCTGTTTCTTGCTTTTCCTTCCTCTGATTACTAAGATTTTAGAGTGGTAACTTTTGCTTTAGTGGACTCTCCATATACTTTCATGATTTGTGTTTCTGTTTAAGATATTTTATTACATTCTGTATTCTTTGTTCACAATCTAGGAAAAAATGTCATGTTTCTTTAAAAATTATGCAGGTCAAGAAAATATAATGTTATATAATCTCATAAAGAAAACATTTTTTCTTAGCGATAGGATATCTCAACTGAGAACTGGGAATATGTTCATAATTTCTGTCTTTGGGACTTAATGGGGAAAATGATGACTCTAACTTTAATAACTCTTTATTGTCTTGCTTTCCAGTTTTTTTAAGAACCTGAAACCACATTGAGTATGTTCCTTTTAACTCTTCTCTTAATATAGTATGAGTATTTCTTTGTGCAATTGAATAATTCCTTTAAACTTTTTTTTTTCTTCCATTTTTTGAGGCATGCTGGTTTGAAACTCATTTCTTCATGCCTCAGTTTCTTGAGTTTTGACATTAAAGTCACATCCTGCAGATCAGGCTTTAGGACGTTCTTAATGACTGAATAGTATTACAAAATTTGATGAAATCATTTTTTAACTTTTAAATTATATGAAAAAGTAATTGTATTTTATGTGAAATTTTATGCACTTAGAAGTACATGCACATGGCTTGTTAAAGGACAGCAGATTCCATTTGGAGTCAAAATTTAAAAAGAAGAAAGGAAATAAGTCTGTTTTCTAGTCTCAACTCTGTGAAATAGCCAATGTTGCTAATTTGTGTCTTTCCAGGCTCTGTTCTTTTTTTTTTTTTCTTTGTCTCACACACACACACACACACACACACACACACACACACACACACACACACTTTTTAAACATAGTCATCTGCATCTTAATACTTACGCATTTTTTTCTTTTTGTACCTTAGAGGTGACTCCTACTAGTTCAAGACACTGTTGTGAGCCAGTCTGCCTGCCGTTTGTAGATATTTGAATTAGAATACCTTTAAATTGCATCTGTTAAGTATGGTTCCTTGAAATTTGCTCCTATTAGATGGATCCAGCCTGGTCTACATAGCAAGTTCCATGGCAGCTAGGGATTGATATGCAGAGAGAGAGAGAGAGAGAGAGAGAGAGAGAGAGAGAGACTGAGACCCTGTCTGAAGAGAAACAAAAAGGGACCAACCAGGAATTAGCACCTCCTATTTTTTATTTATTTAACTTTTTGAGACAAGGATTGTCCGTGCAGCCCAGATAGGCTTTGAAGTCCCAGTCCATGTGACGCTTGTTTTTAAAGCATAAATCTGGGCTTTCAAGATGACGCAGTGGGCAAAGGTACTTGTGATGCAAGCTTGTCTCCAAGTTCTATCCCTGGAATACTCATAAATGTAGATGGAGAGATCTGACTCAACAGAGTTGTCCTCTGATCTCTACCCACACCCCACCTCTCTCTCTCTCTCAAACACACACACACACACACACACACACACTTTAAATTTTGAAAATACTAAGAACTACTTTAAGACATGAAACAGTGCTTAAGAGATTATATCGTGAACCTGTGTGACCCCATCCAGGGTAAGAGGTAGTGTCTGTGCACTTCTAACCATTCACAGCTCTGCTGTGTCCCTGGTGGCAGCTGCAGCTTGCCTTCAGTTACACTGTGTATTCCCAAACAGTGTAGTAACACTGTGCTTGGCCTTGAAATGTTACCCCTAATTTTTTGAGTCCTGAAAATTTAGACACCAAGAAGTAATCCTGAAGGGAAGGCCAGGTGTGGGAGGCAAATGGGCAGGAGTCTTGTGCATCTTGTGTGTAAGGCCAGGGAATTGGCTCTATTGTTGGTCGCACTTGAGATGATCTTTTGTACCAGGTGATGGAGCTGTGCCTTCACTGCTGTGAGGACTGTGGAGGCATGCTTGCGTGACCCAGGGTGACCCTGCCTAGAGGTCTTTTGAGGTGCCATTCTCTTCCTACTCATGTTCCTGCCAAGCCATCACTTCTGACTAGGGTCATGGTTAAGAGCCCCGAGGATTGCAAAACAAAGTGATTTTAAAGTTCCTCCCATCCACCCTCTCTCTCTCCCTCTCCTTCTCTCTCTCCTTCCTTCTCTTCCTTCCTTTTCTTAATCTATCCGATCTATGGGGCTTTAATTTTAGGCTTTATTCGTAAATGCCTCTTCACTCCTTTAAGTAACAGGAAAGCCTGAGCAAATCAAAAGCTTGCTTCTTCTCAGAGTGCTTTGATTTTACTGTAAACCTAACTAGAAAGTGGCATTGTAATACAAATTGTGCCTGTTGTTAGAAATAGATCTACAGAAATAACTAATTCCATCCTTCAGCTATTTTCAACTTTTTTATGATGCTTCCTATGGAAGAACCTATTATGTATTTATGTAAAACTCAAAGCTAAAGATTCATGAATAGCCTTGCTATGTATAGTTTAACTACTCAGAACTACTCTGATGTGTGCCTCTCCTGAGGCATTTGTTCTAAGACACCTCCCACCCACCACACTTTTCCCCTTACCCCTATCCCAGTTGATGTTTGAACTGCACGTAGTATTGAACTCCAGTTTTACAAATTCTTTGTTTTTATTTTAGACAGGGTTTCACTATGTAGCTCAGGGTGGCTTGGTGTTTGCTGTGTATTCCACATTGAACTTGAACTCTTGCTTGTCCTGCCTCAATCTCTAGTGCTAGGATTGCCAGCATGCACCATTCTTTGCCAAACATTGTTTCTCTATTCATGAATGCATATGCTTCTCCTAAGCTTGACCACATTACATTGATTTAGGATCATCGCTAGGTAAGATAAAGAAGCCTTGAACAAAATGCTGTGGATTTGATGATAGCTGAGATGACTTAAATTGCCAACAGGTAGGTAGAATATATGACTTCAATATGTTGGATGAGGGTAAGATTCATATTCTGGTAGAACAGATGAGAATTGTTAATTTCTAGAACTCTGCATTTCATATTTTCAGACTGTCATTGACTGGCAGTAATTTTTTAAAATATTTTACTTATTTATTTTGTATATGTGCATGTAGACGTCAGAAGTCCACTTGTCAGCCCTCCCTCCATCATGTGGGGCCCAGAGGTCAAACTCAGGTCCTCAGCTTTGGTGACAGATGCCTTTGTCTTCTGAGATCTCACAGGCCTGACTGGTAGTAATTAAAACTGGAAAGTTAAGCTGGTGTGGTGGCACACTCCTTTAATCCTAGCAGTTGGGAGGCAGAGGCAGGCATATCTCTTGAGTTTGAGTTCAAGGCTAACATGGCCTACAGAGTGAGTTTCAGGATAGCTAGGGCTACAAAACAATCAAACAAACAAAAACTGAAAGATTAAGTCACTGACTGATTAGGATGTACTGTAGTCCATTCTGTTCTTATTAAAAATGAGAGTTGATTGAGGGACCATTCACCTGTTTACAGAATCCTTCTTCTTGTAGAGAAGTTGGGATTTCCTAGGGGAAGGACTTGGTTTTGAGGTGGAGGAGGAGCCAAATTGTCATGCTGTAGCTAAGGACATGGACTTTGGCTCTGCAGTTGCTGTCATTTGAACAGGTTAGGCGAGTTGGCAGTCTTGGGTCTCAGGCTTTTTTCTGTGCAGTGGGAATGGTGCCACTGCCTTGTGATTATGAAGATAAAGTGGCCATGTATGGCTAAAAGTAAACCTCTGGGAATAACGCTGAGCTGTATTCAGCATTTTTGTCTGTTTTAAGATTTAATGGTGCCTTTCTGACTTTGGCCCCATGTTCTTTAAACAGAGCACAGATTCTGCTATGAGAGGAGGTGTGGGGCCACGTTAAGTTCAGAGCAGGCGAATGGGAGCTGCTGCGGTGGTTTGCTCTCCCTTTGGGATCAGTTATGTGACTCCCAGCATGCTGGTTCATTATAGCATGGGATCTGTCTAGGCAGGAGACCTGGTCTTCCTGTTGCTGTCCAAGAGTAGGAGGTTAAAGGTAGAGAAGGAGAGGCAGGGAGAAAGGCTAGAGGACATTCTTCTCTTCCTCCCTCTCCCTTAAAGAATTAACGGTGTTTTTATCTGGTCTCACACTGAAGTGTTGGCTTGCCTGGAACGCACTGTCTAGCTGGTTCTAACCTCAGAACAACACTCCTGCCTCAGCCTACCAAGTGCTGGGTGTGAACCTAGCATGCCTGGCTTTTGACAAGTTATTAGCAAATCTGAGGGGCAAGACTGCTGGATCAGCAGTTAGGGGCACTTGCTGTTCTTTTTGAGCATCAAGGGTTGGGTCTGAGCACACATGTGACAGCTTACAACTGTCTTTAACTTTAGTTCTGGGTAATCTGGCATCTTCGTCTGGCTCAGACGGCATGCAGCACAAACTTGGTTCATGTACATATGTGCAGGCAAAGCCACACATACACATAAAATAAAAATAAATCTTTAGAAAGGAAGTAAAGTGTATTTGAGCATAAAATGTAAACATTTTATATAAAATTAAAGTCTGTCTACTCCTATCAATAAATGTCCGTTTATTAACATTCTTTTCATACATTTAAAAAGATGCTGGTAATATTTTATATTCAAGCACAACTTAAAATATTATTTAGCTTGCAGTGTGGGTGTACGTTTGTGTGCATGTGAAGGCCAGAGGTTAGCATTAGGGGTCTTCCTGGGTCATTCTCTATATATAGCTAAAGGCAGAGTCTCTGGCGTGAATGCAGAGCTCACTGCTTTGGCTGTTCTGGCTGGCTTGTCTGGTGACCCGTCTCCCCCTTCACACTCTGGGATTACAGGTGGTGTCAGCATACACAACTCTGGAGCTTGCCACAGTAAGCCCTTTACCTGCGGAGCCACCTCCCCAGACCCTCAAGCACTCTTAAAATAAAAAACCAAGCAAAACAGAAAACCAACAACAAAAGACCCAAACTGAACTATTCAGACAGTTGTTGATCAGAAAGGGAGAAAGGGGGAAAAAAGAGCGCATCATCTGTAAAACTGAAGGGGGACTCTGCCCCATATCCTCCTAGACATTCTAGACAGAGGACAGCTTCGATTTAAAGACCCTTTGCACTTTTTGCTGTTTTACCCTTGTTTGGTGTACTAATGACTCTTCTGTTGCTGTGATGAAACACCATGAGGAAAGCGACTTAGAGTATTTGGGCTTAACCATTCTAGAGTGATGAGAGTCTGTCATTGAGGAGGCCTGGCAACATTCAACAGGCACAGCGCTGGAGCAGAGAGCTGAGAGCTCACACTCTGAAGGGGAACTGTGAACTAGAAATGGTGCAAGTCATTAAGCCCTTAAAGCCCTTCTCCAGCGACTCTTTCCTCCAACAAGGCCATAGCTCCTAAACCTCACCAAACAGAGCCACAAGTGTTCAATGCCTGAGAGTATGGCGTATGAGGGACATATTTCAGACTACCACATTTGGCATGCCCCCTTGATGCTTTTATAGGTTAGATAGGTTTGTTAATTTGTTTTGAGACAGGGTCTCAAGTGTGCTGCCTTGGCTACTTGGAGCTGCCCTTGAATTCAGTGATCTGCCTGTCTTAGCCTCTCAAGCACAGGGGTTAAAGTTGTGTGCTGCCATGCCGAATCTTATAGGCTCTATGTGAGTGAAATTAACATCCTGTTAGATTGAGAGGGCTGGGAATATTGTGTGCGTGTGTGTGTGTGTGCGTGTGTGTGTGTGTGTGCGTGTGTGTGTGTGTGTGCGTGTGTGTGTGTGTGTGTGTGCGTGTGTGTGTGTGTGTGTGTGTGTGTGTGTGTGTTATTTGTTGGATGTAAAAGCTGCATTGTTCTCGTCAGTGCTTTTCTGCACCTTAGGTTCCTCAGCCCGTGACTAGTCTGTCATCTAGTTCCAGAGGGAACCCCTGATGTGTTGCCACAAGTAAAGGCCCTCTTCTCAGGACCTGACCAGACGTGCTTTCTAGAAATGGTGCCTTACGGAAGATTTTGTCTTTTCTTCTCTCACAGATTTTGAAGCAAGCTTTATAAGGCTGTTGGACAAAATAACGAATGGTTCTCGAATTGAAATCAACCAGACAGGTAAACTGCTTCTCTCTGTTCCTAAAAACACCTACAGGTACTGCTTAGACATTCTTCTGCTTCTCCTGTTGCTGGTATGAATACTATATTGTGTTAAAAAATAAACTTCATTAAGCATTTTGTGTTTATGTAAGCCACCATCATGAATGTTTGGAGAAGAGCTTTTGGAATTATCCCAAGGAAGTGCTAAGTGGAGATTGTAATAATACAAAGTTCATTATTCTGGATCGTTAATATAATAGTTTCAAATGGAAAAAACCCATTGTGTTTATAGTATGATTATGTACATCTGTACACACACACGTATACCTTAAGAACATGCATATACACACACCTCCCAGTTTTTAAGAGGCATACAGAACTAAGGCTATATAAGGTTAATGGTCCAGTGCATGCCTAGCTTGGTCAAGGTTTAACCCTCAGCACTGGAAGAAAAGAAATAAGGAAAATACACTTGATTTTGAGAAGTAGACAAGTGACTATTTTAGACCAAAGTGAGCTTTCCTTCTTTCACATACATAACGTGTAAACTTTCTGAAGTCTGTTTATTTGTACTGTTTAATTATGTTGAGTTCTTACAGCAGACCCCCAGATGTACTGCATTGTTGTAGGTACTGAAATCTATTTTAAAATTTTATTTGAAGTTTCTACAAATAACAAGAAATGGACAATCCTTTCAGCCCCTTCTTCTAGACTCTTTCTAGAGGTAGCATGTCACAGCTCAATGGACTGTGCTTTTGCTGTTCTCTTGCGGGTCGCTTTCCTGCTGTCCTGTGCTGAGCTCTCCGTGTATTTCTGTGTGTTACAGCTTAGTACTTTAGTGTGTAGATGGGTAGGCATTTATTTAAACTATAAAATGGGTTGGTACACGTTTGAGTTCCTTGATGCTTTTTCTTTTCTCTCTCTCTCTCTCTCTCTCTTTTTTTTTTTTTTTGGGGGGGGGTTATTAGAACCACTACCTACACTGAATAGGAAGTAGGGCAGACATCCTTTGGTTGGCACGTGGACTGCACACAGACATGGCACACAGGATTCTTTAGCCTCTCCCGCATGCTAACTGTCTTCTGAAAGAAGGCAGATTTGGATTTGCAGGGGCAGGGTGTCACGTAGATGTACTGGCCTCTGTCTGTATTCAGCCATGCCTCGTGGGAACAGGCCCGGAATGAGGTGTTCACACGTCCTTTCTAGTTGTGTTTAAGGAAGGAAGGGATTGTTTTGATGTACGGTTTTTAGGTGGCAGAGAGGGTGTGGCAGCTCAGCAGTTCCTGGACCAGTAGGCTTTGAGGAAAAGAAGATGCTCTTCTTCATCCTTTATTCATCCTGAGCGCGTGGCCTTTGGGATGGGGCTGCTTCCCCTCAGAGAGGTTCTCCTGAAGCTAATCTCTCTGGAACCTTCACAGACACACCCGAGGGGTCTTTACCAGTCTCATAGGGAATGGTAACTATGATGGGTTGACAGTGACGTTTAGCCACCTCATACCCCCTCTGTCTGCCATCCCTTGTCCTCCTCAGGGTGATGATCAAGTCGGCTTCTTGCCTGAATAATCTGTAGACGTAAATAGAATGACAGACTACTTCTCAGATTCTTGACCGAAAGTTTGTTGCTGTGACTGAATACTGTTTAGAATAATGATCCAGGTTGTCCTTCTGAGACATGTTAGTAATGATCCTGGCTGTAGTATTAATATAGTAAAACCTGTTTATCTTATGGAATTCCTAAGAGACATTTTTCATTTATATGTCTGAACATATTTTCTTCCTCAAATGTTTCTATTTTTGGCAATTCTATTCCAGAGACATCATAAAAGCCTGAGCAGTAGAGACACTGCTCCCAAGCCACCTCGGATATTTCATTTGGTTTTCTCTACCATATGTACATGCATTCTTTTTTTTTTTTTTGATTGTGTGACTATGGGAAAAACTGAAACAGGTTAATGATGAGTGTCTACTGACACAGAATAAGTTGAAATATTTCACTAACTAATATCAAATTAAAATAGCTACCACTGGTAGGATAGGATATCACAAAAACCTGGTTTGTGAGATGCTGTGATTGGTAAGTGGGGTGTCTGAGAGACCCCATTTGAGGGAGGCTTCAGGATGTGGACTGCTGGGGTGAGACCATGGTCCACAGGCCTATCGTCAGCAGCCTGAGTGGGCTGGAAGCTTGAGGTCTCTTTGGAGCCATCTGTGCTCTGCTGAGACCGGGGCGGCGTGGCTAGCTCAGGAAGGAGTTGGTATATTACTCTGTTAAGTTGTACCCACAGTTTCTTACTGTTCCAGAGGCTTTTGACATGAAGCGTGGATGGCATTTTGAGGAATGGCATTTTGAGCTTCTTGGATGCCTTGGCCAGATTTCTGCTTGGAACCGACTACATTTTGTTTTGATACTTAATTTTGTTCCTGCTGCATCCTTTTTTCCCCCTCTTTGTTTAAGGAACAACCTTATATTACCAGCCTGGCCTTCTGTATGGTGGATCTGTGGAACATGACTGCAGTGTCCTCCGTAGCATTGGCTATTACCTGGAGGCTCTGCTTTGCCTGGCTCCGTTTATGAAGCACCCATTAAAAATCATTCTGCGAGGAGTGACCAATGACCAAGTGGACCCTTCGGTGAGTACTGGGGTCAAACCATGATATGATTTTTCTTCTGTTTGTTGCCATAGCCAGTTTCTTTGGGAAAAGTTCATTAGAAGGACAGTTTTTCATACGTGTTTCCTTTGCTGAGTCTTAGAGGTTAGCTAATTCACTCCAAGACACAGGTGAATCAAGATCCACAGTCATCAAGTTGGAGAGGACGGCTAACATTCGTCAAAGTGCCTTTCTCTGTTGTAGCTGTGAACCTTCAAAAGAGATGCTTGCTGTCTCATGCTTGACATGAAGTATGGCTCTGTGGCTGCAATGTGGACGGAGTTTCTTTAAGGTTGTGTGAGCACTATGCTAGAGGGCAGCAGATCAAAGTTTTAGGTAGGAAATGATGTATGGCTATTGCCACAGCATAATCTTGTCCTATCCAGGCCTTGGCCATTAATTCAAGGACTTTTCACCTAAGATGTTTCAGACAAAGTGGGCCTGAGGGCAGTGATGGGATGTGTAAGCATTGGTAGTTTGTAGGAAACATCAAGCTTTTCACCAAGCATGTTAATTTCCTGTAGATAGGAGAAAAATGGTTTAATACCCAACAAGAATTTTCATTTTGTTTACCATAGTTGTCAGTGTCTATTCTGTGGGGAGGGAAGGAGTCCACACTTGAGGATACTTTATTGTATAGAAGAGGCTTTTTTGTATAGCTGGTGGCCATGACATCCTCACTGAAGAAGTCGCTTATCTTCTCTGTAGATACGCACCACAGCAGCTTCTGACTAAGGGCAAGAAGGTGCTGCAAGTTTCCTGACTGGGAAGGAGACGTTAATGGCGACTGCCCATGCTTGCCAATGGTCCCACACGGTTAATGTGTTCTCGGGGAGTCGAGGGCGTGTTCCTCCGTTCTCAGAATCTTAGCCACATGGACTTCTCAGAGGATGCTCACAATTGACAGTTCTCAGCTGTAGGTGAAAGAATGCTCTGAAAACTGTTTAAAGTACTAAATTAGAGCTTCTGGCTGCCTCTCCCCCGCATTGTCTAGAGATTCTAGGAAGTGGTTCCTTTGGTTAAAATAGAGGAGGCATCTGCACTTTTAGGTTATAGGTAGTGATGCATCTGGACTAATGGTAAGCACAGGTTTGGGGATTTAGCACCGTGCCCGTTTCATTCTCATTTTATAGTTGCTGATAGTCATAAACACTGTCTTAAACAAGTTTTTAGAAACATTATCTATTAGTAAAAAAGATAGTTGATCAATTCCCAGAAATAGTGCTTTAACTATTTATGCAAAGTGCTTAAAGCAAATTTGTTTTCATAGTTAGGGAATGCCATGCCTACCAGTACTTTTCTCTTCTGGACATATTGCCACTTATGACTGAAGTGACCTTGGTCTAACCTGACTAGACTAGGTTAAAAGAAAGGTGCTTAATCTTGGGTAAAGAGTAACTTTTTCAGTCTATGGGCTCTTCACTTCAGGCATCTTCTTTTCTCTGTTCCCTATGGTTCTGCTCTCTACAAAAAGAATGGATTTCATAAGTTTCATGAATTAATTCTTCCTTCAAAGAGCTTTCCTTCTCCTAGGATGGGTAGCTGGCAACTGGAAGGCATGAGCTGGCACTATGAGATGTGCAGTTGTGGAATCTGTATCCTAGTCTGATGAGCATTGCTAAACAAAGTACCCGAGACTGCGTAGATGATGAAGTAAAACTTTCTCTTCTGAAAGCTCAAGAGATGGTGCACATTGAAAGATGGTGGAGGGAATGTCCTGGCAGGACAGAGAAATTGAGCCAAACCTAATCTTATATCAGAAGCTTGTTTCAACACTAACTAAGCCACGTGCCTGATACTGTCCATAATCTATCGATGAAGGCTATGTTGGCATTACTCTAAAAGTAAATCAACTCTAAAAAGTCCTATTTCCTACCAGTGTTACAGTGACAAATTTCAACATAAGACTATCAAGAGAGAGAGAAATTAGGGAAAGCTACTCCTGGAAGGAAGGCCACTCTCCGGATTTTAGGGAAACCCTGTAGTAGGTTACCATTTAGGTTTGTATAAGGATACTTTATAGTTCCCACAAGGACAAAACCACCCAACAATACATTTTTCTGAACCTCTCCCATTGTTAAGTGTTTAACTTGCTAAGTGTTGTTAAGTTGTTAACACCCATGTTTTTGGATATGTTTAGCTTTAATATTTAATTAAATTAGCTAGCCTTTAATAATTTGGCTAGATCCTGTCACATCCAGTCGATTGTGAAAGTGTTCCTAGGCCTTGTGATCATTTCCATTTCTGACCTACCTGTCTTCTGCTCTTAGAGCCTTATTGGAGGGTCATTGTATCCATTAGCCTGTTAGACTTGTGGCACCATGGAGACAGCAAGACTTGAAGCCTGTCCTTAGGAAGGGAATTCTGATTGCTGTGATTTTCTTCACAGGAGCTCATCAGAGGCTGAGCTTGGGACCAGGATTGGTCCTGGTCTCTTCTGCTCATGTAACTACTACCCTTGCTTCCTGTCATAGGGCTGCCTCCCCAGAGCCTTCTGGGAGCTCTGGATACGGAAGAGATGACAGTAATTGGCAAAATCCTGCCATGATCTGTCAGTACTGCTGTAATTACCATTTGAGGGT
Source organism: Psammomys obesus (assembly GCF_907164565.1). Taxonomy (NCBI): domain Eukaryota; kingdom Metazoa; phylum Chordata; class Mammalia; order Rodentia; family Muridae; genus Psammomys; species Psammomys obesus. The sequence continues at coordinate 8,580,227 of NW_026592510.1, read as the reverse complement.
GTCAATGCTTCATGTATTGAGGTCATCATTCCCCCTAAGGTCCTCCCCATCCCCATAGGATCAGTACCTATATCAGGATTCTTAGGTAAACATTGAGGGGTTCATTTTGCTTGCTCTGACATCAGCTCTTAAGTGTTAAAAAGAGAATACTTGTTATGTATATTGGAAAAGCTTCAAAAATAATGTTATAATAATTATTAATAAATTAATAGAGTAATGTCATAGGTATGATACCTATGAGAATGAGCAGGGGTCCTGGTTTGTTTTCTGTGTACGTCTAGCAGTCTCTTTGAGTTTTGTTTGCTGCTTGGATTCTAGCTACATGTTCAAAGTTTAATTAAAAATTCTTTTTTTGAAATAACTTACAGGTTGATGTTCTTAAGGCAACAGCACTCCCTCTGTTAAAGCAGTTTGGGATTGATGGAGAATCATTTGAGCTAAAGGTAGGAATGTGTGAACTGCTGGCTGTGTATATCTAAAACATTTTTTGTTTAACTCATTGGAAAAAATGTGATAGATGATGATTTGAAATTTCATGTCCAGGGCTTTTTAACTGATACTTCAAATCTTGACCTGAAAGAGACCCTTTAATAATGGCAATAGTAGCCAACAGTCTTGTCCTCCTTTGGGGAAGGTGCTGTTATAAATGTACTGAGACCTTCACATCTCATCACAACTGTTGGTTAGCTGTGGATAGACCCACATGAATTTTGGCCGATTGTCTCTCTTGTCTGAATCATCCTGGTGTAATTTATGTCCAGAGGCTCCTGAGACTCCACAGTGTCTTAAGCCCAGTGAGAATGATTTAATCTTCCTGAATTGGGGTATAAGAAGAACCCATGTTTTCTGTGTCTGCTTTCTCCCATCTGCCCCTTACCACTTTGTGCAGATCTTGCGACGGGGAATGCCTCCTGGAGGAGGAGGTGAAGTGCTTTTCTCGTGCCCCGTGAGGAAGGTCCTAAAACCCATGCAGCTCACAGACCCAGGGAAAATCAAGCGGATCAGAGGAATGGCGTATCCTTTGCACTAGAATCCTTATTCTTCTCTTGCCTCATGAAGATAACAGCTCCACTTCTTTGCACCATTTCCATTTCAGCAGTCTCATGAAAGTTTTAGTGGTGAAACGGTACTAGTTGAGATATGTTTTATTATTTGTCTCACAGTGACAGGGTTGATTAATTTTTCTTCACGTAATGCTCCACTGTTGGGGGAAGGAAATGACTCTGTAAACCGTAGCTCCGGCATAACGTGTGAAGCGGGGTGGGGTGGGAGCGGTGGCTGGGGGAGCTGGCGCGAGGCTGGAGATGTAGCGCTGTCAGGAAGTGCTGCTGTGTCCTTTGGGGAAGAGCACTTTATGCATCTCAGCGCTAAGCTGCAGACATTTCAAGTTAACTCACGTCTTATTTTGCAGACAGGGAAACTGAGGTATAAAGGTTCTATTTGCTAATAATGTCACATAGCTAATTGGTATAAATGGGATAAACCTTGTCAGTAATCTGGAGCCCAGGCTTTTAACCCTTACTTCCCCCACCCCCACGTAGAAAAGCAGAGACATTTGTATGAGTCTTAAAGATGGAAGTTTATGAAGTAGGGCAAGAAAAGGGGGATGCTTTCGTGAGAAAAGTGGGCCTTTGCAGAAGAAGTGGCACACCAAAGTTCTGGGGAGTGCCTAACAATGTGGGTGGGTAGGACTCAGATGGTCAGTGACAGTTGGTGAACACAGTGGGTTATGAATTGAGCAGGAGCCAGTGAAGAACTGCTGAACAGTTGACTTTCATTTTAAAAGGAGGTGATGTTCATCTGGAGAGCAAATTTGCATATTAGGAGGACAAATTCGGCGGTCATGAATTTTGGAAAGTATGACTGTGGAAGAAAATCACGTAGTGGCAGCCTCTTAGGGACAGTGGTAACAGTGGTAACAGAATTATTCTGCTCTGTATTGAGGAAGGGAGGATGGCAGGGAGAGGATAAGTGAGAGCTTCAGGGGAGAGTGTATGGAACACAGGGAGAGGATTGGGAGTCATTGGGGGTACAGGCTTGTTGTTGGGGCTATTTGCTGACAGTAGGGACAGAAGCCTGGGGTAGGTATGGTGGAATAGTGAGAGTTCAGTGTTACACACGCTGGACCTGATGGCTTGACTGAAATAGGGTTAGGAAGGACATTAGGATTGAGGATCTATACCTCGGTGGTAAGAGAAAGGCTAGAAATGAAGGCTTTGAAGTCAGCAGTAGGGAACAGTGCAAAGACAGGAGACTGGAACCCTGAGAGGCCACCAGACCTGGAAAGGAAAGATTAAGTGAGGAGGAGTACAAAGAAGACAGGACCTCCTGGAAGAGCACAGTACCTGCTAAGGCACGGAGGAGTCAGTCTTGGCAGGGAAAAGCTGAAGGCTTGCACAGAGCTTTTGTAGAAGTGATGGAGGTGGAACACGTGACCAATTCTGGATTGTGGGGTGAAGGATAGGGAAGTAGTTGTGTTAGAGCTGTTCCTTTCAGAATCTCCACAGGAAAGAGAAGGTTCTTTGAACCTTCCCCCTGTGGAGTCCGAGGCACAAGACACTGTGAGGTGACATTTCCCTTCCTCTTGAGTGAAGCAGGGACAGAACACAGTTTGCTGGCACAGATCTGCCAATGGAAGCACTCACAGCACCCCTGTTCACATTCCTGTCTGAAGACCACTCGTGCTAGCCCTCAGTCAGCAGAACCCTCATTTAATGAGCCCCTCAAAGGAATATGGCCTGTGTCCCTACCTTTGTGAGTTTCAGAACTGGAGAATAAAAGCTGACTTTGGAAAAGCAGTAGTTGACTTTGTGGTTTTTACTTGTAGGGCTGGTTCCGGCTGGCCTGAGCTCATCCTTGTTTTTGAGTTGGGAGAACTGTGGTTTTAAATGACAGACACCTCCACTCTCACCCCCAGTGCCACTTTTCCTGCTTGCAGATCATTGACCAAGCAGACAGGTCCTGGGAGGGAGCTGGTGGTGGTCTGACCACCAGCTAGAGAGCAGTCCCCATTTATAGCAGGAGAGGAGGAGTGCGCTTGCAGTGTCATGGTGCTGAGCCAGAGCTTGTGTTTAGGCAGGCAGAGTTGAGTGCAGAAGCTGGGGGCCAGACAGGAGAGGTGGGTGAGTGTGGGACCATCTGCCTTCCTTTCCCTGTCAGTAGAGAGGGGCTAGTGTGAGTCTTTTGGTCTGTTTGTCTTTCACATACCATGACTCCCCGTGTGTGTGTGTGTGTGTGTGTGTGTGTGTGTGTGTACATGCATGCAGTGCACACCCAAACTCAGCCTCCTCTTGCCCTCTGCTTTCCCTGTCTCAGGAGGGTTAAAAGAAAGCTGGGGTTTTCGTTAGTTTTTTCTTTTCGAGACAGGATTTCTCTGTGTAGCCTTGGCTGTCCTAGACTCACTTTATAGACCAGGCTGGCCTCTAACTCACAGAGATCCCCCTGCTTCTGCCTCCTAGAATGCTGGGATTACAGGCCTGTGCCACCGCACATGCCAGAAGTTGTTTGTTTTTGTTTTTTGTAGCGAGGGCTCTTTAGTTTGAGCAGGTGTCTCAGTTCTGCATCCCAAGGGCTTACTCCATAGTAAGCTCAAGAGCCAGGACTTAAGGCCTCGTCTCAGGATTCCTGTGAGCATAAAATAAGGTGATATGTGTGTGAAAGAACTTTGGGAACCACGAGTGCAGTGGGATTGTGGCATCTTCTGAGCTGAGGGAAAGTGGGTAGGCTCAGGCTTCAGAAAGATGGCAACCATTCAGTCCAAAGGCTGTGAGATCTGGGGCTGTTTATCTAAACTGTGTTCAAAGTACATTCTGGACAGAAGAGGTGATGAAACTGGGGTCTTTGCATATTGAAAAATCCCTTTTTGTTCTTTCGCCATTTCGGATTTGTCCTTTGAGTCAAACCAAATATTTATCGAGTGTTTCTGAGTACAAAAGTGCTTTGCAGAGTCCTGAGGGATCCAGTTGTGAGCTGGCCTTAGAGAGCAAGGACAAGATGTGTCTGAAGGGAGATGCGGTAAGTGCAAGTCAGGTGCTGGCTGGAGGGCTTCAGGCAGGAGGTGTCTGTGGACTGAAGAGTAATGGGAGGCAGTTGAGGTTGCAGACTGACCTGGTGGAGGTAGGCAGCAGTGGAGGTAGGTGAGCTCGCTGAGCAGGCTGGGGGTCTTGGCAGCAGGGTGAAGGAGGAGTGCTCTTGAGCAGTGTTCAGGTCAGGGAGAGAAGCTGGCCGACAGGTCAGCCTCCATGCATAGCATTTTGTTCTTGAGTTCTAATGAAAGTCAAGTTGCTGTTAGTAATTATTGAACAGCTTTGTGGGAATGGGCAGGTCACACTATGTTGGAGTCCATTGGATTGATAGCATGGTGGTGGGGAAACATGATGTTTTTCCCATTGCTAAGTCTACACTGTTTGGGAGCAGGGGAAAAAACTCTCAACTCACTTGATCAGTACAGCTTTAAGGGGCCAAGGGCTACCTGCTCTGGAGCTTTGCCAGCCACACAGCACTCTCCTGCAGGCCCGGGTGCAGCAGATCCCTAGCAGGAGGGAAGGCCCCGCTTGGATTCCTGACTTACTCCAGCCACCCTGAGTATTCTCGGAGGTTTGTGGGTGAGCTAGGTACCGCCTGCCACCTTGTATGCATGATGTCATACCAGGGGACCATAGCCCTGGGAAGATGCCTTTGTTATGAAGTTTGAGTTTGGGGTTATGGGTTCCACATCCTCAGGCACCGATACCTTTTGTTAATTTCTTCCTCCTTTTCTGGGGTTCCTTGTTGTAAAATGCTGGATATGGTTTCCACCAGAGAGTAGCAAATAGAAGCCCCGCTGTCATTAAAAATGCACTGATTCTTAAATTTGTTTGGAAAACCTGTGGTCTTTAAAACAGCCGTCACCCTGACCTTTGAAAAATCATTTTCTGCTTCCTGTTCCTCTATTGTCATCCTAGGAGATGGGCTGAGATTGGCCCAGGGTTACCTAGTGGGGTATCTGGCCCAGGCTTAGGTTTGTTGTCACAGGGAGCCCAGTTGTGGCTGTGAAGAAGCGGCCATCTTCGCACTGTATAGAGTGGACAGTTACACAAAAATGGTATTTAGGAAGTCAGGGTTGAGCTGTGGGACCTGACTATACCTTCCATTCTAGGAATCTAAATTCCTTTTCATCATGAGTGCTTTGAACATTTGTTTTTATAATAATGAAAAAAAAAATAAGTTCTAGAACTATTAAGTTAATAACAGTTTGGGAGACAGTAGGATTGTAAGTCCCAGCCTGGCACAATTTTGCTAGCTTTCTAACTTGCTTTTCTCTGCTCTGGTACCCAAGCATCATGACCTCCTTAACCAGGGCTGCAGGTACTCTGTGCGTGTATCACCTCAGATGGCAAACCGGATTGTGGACTCTGCAAGGAGCATCCTCAACAAGTTCATACCCGACATCTATATTTACACAGACCACATGAAAGGCATCAATTCTGGGAAGTGAGTGCATCTTAGAACCTTAGCAGCTGAGCTCAGTGAGACACCACACCGCTCTTCTCTCATCTCGTTGATTTGAATCAAATTCTCCCGGTTTTGTTTGCCCCAAGTAAAAACATTGGATTCTGCCATTGTCTACGCGTGTTAAGAAATCACCTTTTCTCTAAGGGACCGCATAGCTGTTGCACAGGGTCTCTCCTAATTTGAGCAGAGAGTCAAAGTGAGGCAAGGGTGTGGTTGAATGTAAGTGGGAAGGTCGGCCTTCACACTGCCCAGGGGAAGTGATGGTGTCGGAGGTCAGGGCTGGAAAGGATGTGTGTAGAATTGGCCCTTCCCTCAGCAAATGGGAAAGCCATTGACTCCTCCATGCCTTTTATTATTCAAACCCAGAGCATTCTTCATTTACACACTGAGAGTAATAATGTAAATAGTGTCTGTGTAGCCTATTGGTGTATCTAGCACTCAGTAGGTGCTACAGAAATGGTAATTCCTAAAGTTGGCCTTTTCTTTGCACCTTCTGTGTTGGCTGTTGGTATGGAATTAGTGGGTCAGCTCTTTTCTGGAGGAGGTTTGCTGAGGGCTGGGGAAGGGTAGGTAGCAGCAGAAGCTGTCCGAATGTTCCAGGGTAGTCTGTTCTCTGATCTCTTGCTTTACCAAAATGGGCAGGAAAGAAACAATGCAGGCCTGGAGGCAATGCTGCCTGCCCCCAGCTGTAGTATAGCTTCTTACAGTGCTGTGCACTCAGCTGCCCTGGTATAGGGTCAGAGTAGCAGCCCTACATACAGATCAAGATATTGGCATGATGAGCTCCATTTAAAAATTACGTATAAAACCAATATGTGACTTACATTTCTGTTTGTTTTTTTAATCTCAAGCTACAAGCAATAAATCATTGTGGACTTCTGTGTGGATTATGCCCCCCTCTGACCCAGTGATGGATCCACATGAGTAAGGGTTGTTGAAATGTAGTATTTGTGACGTGAAGCCCTGGGAGCAAGCAATTTAAAAAAGAAAAAAATAAGGTAGTGCTTTATAGGTTAGAAAGCTGTGGAGACGACGCTTCGCAAACTCCCAGTGCAGATCCTCAGTGGTGGCGTGTGCACCATGCTAGACATGCCGTTTCTTGTGACTCAAAGGGGTCTTGTGTTTTGCACCAGACACCAGGTGTTGCTAATGGTGAGTGATGATAGATTGTTAAGCATGAGTCAGGTGCTCTGGAGCCTTTGCTTTGGCAGGTATTATAATTGTTTTAAAGATGTTAAAAACTGAGCAATAGAATTCTTCCACGTGAGGAATCCATATAGTGCATGAAAACATCAGAAGCCAGATTTGGTAGTGCATGTCTAATCCCAGCCTTCCTTGGTGGCTAAGATGAGGATTGTGAGTGTGAGGCCAGCCGGGGCTACCATCGAAACACTGTCTCTAAAAGTAAATGAATATAACTATACCTGTAGTTTTTCTGGAACTACTTTGGCATCTGAACAGTGTTGAGCGGTGTTAGAGGAGGCAGGTGTGTGTTGCAATTGTATATGGACCATGCCACTGGGAGGCTTTTTCAGTAATGTATTTACTTTGCACGGGCAAAGTACATTTGAGCATCAAGTCTGGCAAATTTATGTACCGTTTTGTTTTGTTCTTTTTTTTTTTTTTTTTTTTTTTTTCTGTCTAAATTGGTGGTTTGTGTTTTGTGAGGACCAAATCTCAGGTGTTTGCTCAGCATACTGCCTGGCTGTGGAAGCCTCCCACAGGTCCTTGCAGATGCATGAGTCAGCAGTGATCCTGGACAAGACTGTTAGGTTCTAGCTGTTGGATGGTAGAAACATGGCAGAGGCCACAGTGCTGGCCCATTGACTGTAGTTAAGTGGATTCTGAGTTCAGTGCTGTCTCTAGACAAAAGTGCAAACATGTACTTCCTCTGGCCCTTTCTGGTTTCACCCTTTTCATTATGGGAAACAGCTGGTATTTCTCAGAGTTGCGGTCATGATCCACAGGGTTGTAGTAATGGGAACTGGACAACTTGGATGGACTCCGGAATCTCTGAGGCCTATACTCCACACTTAACATTTGTCACTTTCTGGCCGAGTGCACATGGTTCAGGCTGCTTTCCCCCGGCATATTCTCACCAGTGAAAGGAGGCAGTGCCAGCTTCTCTACAAGCCTGGAGTGGCACTGTTATTTGCATGCTTGGTACCTAGAAGCCTGTTGATGTCATATTGTGATTGTTACAAACACAGTGAGAGTCTTTGCAGAGAGCAGGGAGGGAGGAACTAAGGGAATGGAGGCCTAATAGAAAATCCAAACTCCCTCTTTTGCTTCTGCTTTGTGTGCCTTGGTAGTCTGTATTTCTCTGATGAACAACACGTCTGCCTCTTTGTTTTGTTATGTGTTTTTTTTTCCCCCAAGGTTTATTTATTTATTTTATATATATGTGAGTGCTCTATCTGTATGTGTACCTGCTTGCCAGAAGAGGGCATCAGATGACATTATAGATGGTTGTGAGCCACCATGTGTTTCTGGGAATTGAATTCAGGACTTCTGGACGAGCAATCAGTGCTCTTAACTTCTGAGCCATCTCTCCAGCCCACATCTGCCTCTTTGTATGCTGCTGTGTGTGCCTTTACTTATTCAATGTCTGCCCTTGCATCATTAGGTCTCCAGGATTTGGGCTGTCGCTGGTTGCAGAGACTACAAATGGTACCTTCCTGAGTGCTGAACTGGCCTCCAATCCTCAGGGCCAAGGGGCAGCAGTGCTTCCTGAGGACCTCGGCAGGAATTGTGCAAAGCTGCTACTTGAAGAAATCTATAGGGTATGTCCCCAGCCTCTGCAGACGAAGGGAGAGGAACAATCAGGAAAAAGGCAACTTTACTCCTTTCTAAGCACTTAAGCTAAAGAGCTAACTTACATTTGTGTATCAAGCAGTTTAGAATTAGCTAGCCTAATGGGTTCATTGAACTAGTCCATGAGCAGAGACCTGGCTCTGTTGAGACAACAGACAGGCTTTAATGGGGACAGAGGAGAGAAATGGTACATTTAGAAAAGGGAGTGAAGGTTTAAAATAAAACACAGAAGCAGGTAAGGTTAAGATGTTGGTGGCTGGCACACTGACCTGACCAAAAGGAGGTCTCAGTCTTGGTCTCTCTCTTGCTCTCGCTCTTACTCTTGTTCTCTCCCTTGATCTTCTCCCCTCCCCGTCTGTTTTCATTTTATGTGTATAAGGGTCTGCCTGCATGTACATAGGTGTATCACATGCATGCCTGCTGCCTGCACATGGCTGTGAGCCACTGTGTGTGTGCTGGGGTGAATCTGGGTCCTCTGCAAGAACAGCAAGTGTTCTTTACTACCGAGCCATCCACTTAGTGCTGGGACTACTCTCTTAGCTGCCCCAGTTGTTGATATGTGGAGCTAGGGACGCACCTTCAGATTCATCCGGGTAGAAGTCTGGATTTTTATGTGGATAGATTTTTGCAGCATATTCTAGAGTATTGAGGACTTCAGCCAGTTCCTATTTTGCTTCTTCAGTTCTCTGGGTAGAATGTAGCTCAGGTTGTAGCCTTCTTCATGGCCACAAACTGTTGGTCACCTGCGCAGCAGGCACACAAGTGAGCACACACTTCACTTTCCCACCGCTGAGGAGATTGTGAGGGAAGAAACGATGCTTGCCAGAGGAGAATGTGTTACTAAGAGAAGATACTAGGGATATGATCCCCAGAATGCCTGCACAGTTGAAGACTGCTCCCCTGGGCTAAGCCCGGCCATCCTTGAAACCAGCTTAGTGGTCATGTGACAAAAATCTCAGCATTCTCACTGTGGGACCAGGGAGACTGAACTATTTGAGAATAAAGTAAACACCGGTCCCAAGTGGCTGTGCTTACCTAATTAAAGACAGGTACACCTCCTGATACACCTGAAAACTGTGGTATAGCCATGGTGCTTGCTGCTGGGAGCACTGGAGACAGAAGTGAGGTCCTCCTCAAGACACATCCTGTCAGGAATCTAATGTAGTCTGGTTCTGGTGCAGGTTTTTTGGTGCCAAGTCAGTTCATTTTTGATTACAGATTTTTATGTTGGTTTTGAAAGATAGGTGGTTATTAGATGGTGTGGGTAAATGATGAAGCCATTGATTTGCCAGGTACTTAATTCATGAAGTTTTATTAAGTTTTCCATGTCCTGTGTTGTGTTGGGTAAAGGGTATTGTGGTAGCTGTTTGTATGTAAGATCCCTGTTGCTTGTGTAGGTCTCCTCCTGGCCGTATGGGCTGCTGTGTCCTCACTCCCACTATGGGGACACTTCTGTCCCTTTCTAGTAGATCGTGGGAGAATGGAAACTTAGTGTTCTGGAGGAGGTCAGTGGGAGCCCCTGGGCACAGCTGGAGTATGGGTTTCATGTTCTCATAAACAGCAGTCTTGAAGCCTCAGGGTAAAAGCGTAGCCAGTTACAGGAAGAAAACATGCAGCCTGGATTAGGTATTGGATTCTTACCTTTAATTGAGACCTTTTAAAAACTATTATTGTTCCTCAACCAAATTTGCTATGTTTTAATCTTTGAGAAAACTTCCTGTGTCTCCAGTCTTTAATTAGTAAAAGGATGAAAATACTTGGTGCTGTTTTGATTAATTCTCTATAGATCTGTCATGTGACATGTGATAAACACCCTTCTGAAGGTGCCTTTTTTTTCTTTTTTTTTAAATAAAAATTGTGAGTCTCTGACCCATTTCCTTCTGTTCATGGGTTACCATGCCCTATTGGTTTTGCCCTGCTGTTCTGCCCTGCTGTTCCATCACTGCCCTGCTGTCTTTCTACCTCACCTCACCTCACCTCACCTCACCTCACCTCACCTCACCTCAC
>NW_026592510.1:8562175-8569903 GCF_907164565.1 Psammomys obesus | reverse complement strand
TCACCTCACCTCACCTCACCTCACCTCACCTCACCTCACCTCACCTCCTCGTGGGAGCTGTTCTTATCTGCAGAGGAAAAATTCTTTTCTTATTCTCTCCAACCTTCCTCAGTCTACTTCTCCCTCCAAACCTAGACTTGATCTCTTTATGCCCGTGTGCAGAGCCCTACACTGGCCTCTTAACCTCCAGAATAGTCAGTATTTGTGACCAGTTAGAAAAGCCCCACCTCAGTCACCACCATCCCCCACCCCTTACCCTGAGATGATTACTCTTGTCTCCGCAGAGCCTGGCCTCAGTCTCTTTCCCATTGGCTGTGAGCCCATTCCACCATTTGCTCTTCTCTTTCCAAGGCCTGCCTATCCCTCCAGGCCATTTCAAGTGTCTGCTCCCCAAAGCCTGCCTCTGTTGTTGGGCAAGTAACACCCTCTGTGCCATGACATTTTGTAGCCCCACTCCGTCCATAATGTCCTGTACATGGACCCTGACATACTTATTGCATTAAGATCTCACTCCGGTGCCTAATACAAGTCAGCTGAGAATGGTGCAATAGCAGCTTGGTGTAGCAAGCAGAGCATAGAGAACAGTTAATTTTAGGCAGTCTTAGGAAAATGAGCAAGAGCTGTGAAACAATTGTTTTGTTGGTAAGATTTCCTGTTTTGTTTGGAAAAGCAGCTTTTGTCTTAAAGTTTGCTGAATAAAATGAAAAAAAGTTTCTTGTTCTTATTAACTTCTGGAGAGGAATATATTTTTATAAAGGCCTACCAACCTGAGAGCGGCAGCCCGTGAAGGTTTACTCCCGAACCTGCATGTATTCAAAAAGAACAGGCTTGCACCCTCTAAGCAGCTCTGGCTACCCACTGTGTACTCAGTTTAGCCTTGGCAGCAGCAAGCCACAGACTGGATTTTTTTTAGATTTGTAAAATGGGTAGCTATTTCATGACATCCTGCTTGTACTCTGTAAAGTTGTGTGTACGCTGACATTGTCACGGTTACCCTAGGAAGAATAATGAGGAATAAAGACGTTTTAAAACACACATATTTAAACAGCAGCTCAGCTGACATGGTTAGAAATAAAGAAAGAAGAAGCAACCAAAACAGTTGCACTTCAGGAGGAAAAATTTAAAGAAAATTCTGTTTTGCCTGTGCTTGAAAGAAAAAAAAGGAAGGAAAACTTGGGGAGAGATAAGTAATAGCAGGCCATCTGACTGTTGGCAGTTGGCAGTGTCAGGTCTCATGGGAAGAGGTAAAGAGTGGTTAAGAGCATCTGGAGTTATTTCAGAGCAAGATGGGATGAGTGCAGTGAGCCCTCTAAACGACACTCCCTTTTGTGTGTGATTGCTCTTTGACATGCAAATAAGCATAGGTCCTCTATTTAACCTTGGAGCAACTGTACCTCTCCTAGAACTAAGATGATGCCTCTGTTGCCCATTTATGAAGAGGGGGTTCATTTTTTCCCACTAGGTTTTTGCCTGGGAATGTGCATGTCTTGTGCATTGTCATCTTTTGAGCTGTTAATTGGGCTAGCTGTTAGCTTAACCTCATGTTGGTTGGTAGAACAGTCTCAGGAGGCCCATGTTCCATTTGTTAGTGTTTGAACTTTAGTCCACTGTTCTGGAGTTGATATTCTGAGTGTTTCTGCCTTTCTCTCTCCCTGCTTGTTGCTTCCCCTTTTCTGGTTTGTACTATGATTAATCATTGAAGTGTTTGTGTTTACAGGGTGGATGTGTGGACTCGACAAACCAAAGTCTAGCTCTGCTGCTCATGACCCTTGGACAGCAGGACGTTTCCAAAGTCCTGCTGGGACCACTCTCCCCCTACACGTAAGCTGTTTCTGTTTGACCTCATTACTCTGCTCAGTTTTGTTTTCTGGTTGTCCAGAATGACAAGGATGTGCTGTGGGTAGCTGCTTGTATTGATTTTTAACCAGCCTGCATTTGCAACTGTTAGCCTGGTGTTTATTTATTCACACATGGGTTTGGGCCTTTCCTTCTTTCCTTTACAGCTGTTGTCCTCATGTTATATGAGCTATATCATATACACTGGACAGTTCTGTGTTTGTACTTTATGTTTTATTTCTATTCTAGAAATAAACTTTTATATAGCTTGAAGTTTTTTCACTCCCATCTTTCCACTAGCGTTCTTACTGTGGGAAATGGGTTGTTTTTCCAAGGGTATTTATTGTGTATTGGTTGGCTGGAAGAGATAAAGAGAGGCAAAATTCATAGGAATGTTACCAGACCTGTTGGGAGTTACAGAGGTGAGTTTGGGCAGTTGCATATAAGCAGAAATTACCTGCCAGGGTATAAAAACATGCACACTCCAAGAACAGTAAGTAGTTACAGAGTGCAAAGCACAAAAGCATTTCTGGTCAGGGAAACCATGTGTGTGTGTGTGTGCGCCCACACATGTAATGTACATGCACTTACATGCTTACAGACTTAAGATAGCTGTATAGTCAGCTAGCGGTGGTAAATTGGGTTCGGGCTGGTAGATCGGAGACTGAACTGTCCTTTTTCGGTTATCATGGTACCGATGCTGTGTATCTGAAAGGTACAGTACTGTGATAACTGAAGAATGGTGGTGCCATCACATTGAGAGGGGGCCTTTGGGAACCAGAGGCTTGAAAGAGATCCTTTTACTTTTGGAGTTGGTAGTGGGAGTTGTTTGGAACAGAACATGAAAGTGAATACACTCTGTTATCAGCAGATCACACTGATAAGCAGGGCATGAAGAGCCACAGATGATCTCTTGATAATGGGTATAACGTGTTTGACAGGACAGGAAGCCTAGTGTTGAGTAATCCAAATAGCCTGCTAACTTCAGAAGTCCACATTGCTCAAACAGAAGAAAGAGCACAGAGCATTCAGAGAGGAGGTGGGCGGTGAGCACAGCACCCAAGGTGCAGGATTCCATCAGAGCTGCTGGCAGCAACTGGTGGCTGTGAGAGCACCCTGGGACTGTTGGCTTCTGAGTGGGTCAGTGCTGCATCCAGCTTCTGCTCCAGGGCAGCAGAGACCCCGTGGCTCTCTGGAGACGGTGAGAACCACTGTCTTCAAATGTGTGTGGTCCAGGGCTTGGGTCTTGGCAGAACATCGTGTTAACATGGAATATATGTGTTTTTTTTTTTTTTTTTTAATTGAATTTTTTTTAAGTTGTTTTTGGTGAGTTTTTCAGTTCTGCTCTGAGGCCTTGTATAAACTTTTAATGTCTGCAGCCTTTCTGGAGATGGCTGGATGTGACTGTTCCTTCCTCAGCATGTCCCTCATCACATAATCTATTTAGGTTTCTTTTCTTCTCCCAGAAACCTAAAACTACTGCACCTCCTGGGAAAACAATGATCTGCTCCGAGAGGACCTTTAGAAGAGTAGACCAGATGTGGGTGTGAGGCCTGCTCCTTCCTCTGGGGCTTTCTGCAGAGGGCTCTTCATGGGGTGGAGAAGCACACCCCATCACCTCTGCCATACACGTGTCCCACCTGCCCCAAGCACTTTTTGGTGTAAGCAAGCACAGACTCAGGGTGGGGGGCCGGATTTTGTTCAGCAAAAGCATCTCTATGGTTGGGGCCTTTTTGTCCTTAGTCTTGTGGAAGGCCCCAGCATCTCAGTAAGATGAAGGATGAACATGGGACCTTATGGGCATAATTGGCATCTCCTGTGAGTGAGGCAGGCTCCATGACTCATCACGGGGTTTCGGGGAGTACCATGTGCATCTTCTTGTGCTGTTGACGTCATGGAGACACCATTTTTTGGACCTCAGGAGAAATTTTTAGTTTGAGAGAAGCATGCATATTTTTCCTGGAGCTTACATGTGTTTGATGCGCATAGCATCTTAAGTGCCATCTAGGAAGCATCAGGACTAAGAAAGTTTTCTCTCCGTGTTCAGGCCCTTGCTGGGAAGTGACGGTTGCTGTGTTCCTCCTGCCTTGCTCTCCCTGTTACTTATAGGAGGTTGCTGTTTGGTTCCTCTGCACTATTAGAGAAAATGACTACACGTGTGAGCTTTGTGAGGCCAATTTTTCTCAGTTGAATAAAGTGTTGGATGCTGTAGGCGTGTGAGGAGAGCCTCCCTTTCTTTTCAACTTGAATATTGTTGGCTTATAGGTGAGGACATGTTTCTACCCTGTGGCCCAGAAGCTTAATTTTACTGTTAACTGAGAAAGTGTACTTTATTGTACACTTTTTTATATTGTATAGTTGAAGTAACATCAAAAAAATCAAATATATATCCATATCAGTATATGTATCGACACACACATCAATCATCAGGCAACTTAAAGTGCTCAGAAATCGCAGGAGGAGGTCAAAGCTAGCAGACTTCAGTTTTCTTCCTGTGCATAGGCCTTGAAATCCAACCTGTCTAGACTTAAGTTCTGTTTATGCCACAGAGCCACCAGGGGAGGCTGATGCTGAGCATCTCTGAGCCCTGTCAACGTGATGATTCTGAAATCCTCAGCCGTGAAGAGGGACTGAAGTGTGATGGTCAGATGCTTAGCAGCGTTCATGGCACCATATCCAAGGAACTCAGGTCCTCCCTGGATACCCCTCTTCTCATCGTGTCCCTGTGTGCCAGGAGCTGAACTTACAAGTCAGCTGTGCACTGGCTCTTGAGCTGTCTATAAATCTGTAGCTATGACTTGTAAAATTGTAGACACTCCGGAACAAACTGTACATTCTGGTTTGTTCTTCCCCAGAATTGAGTAGGTAATGTTTGCTTAACAGATACGGTGTTTACTGTGAGTAGGACAGTTGTGTGATTGGTTTTGGTTTTTGTTTTTCTGTCTGTGGTATTAGTGATCAAACCTAGGGCCTTGTTATTTAGCCAAGCAAGAGCTCTACCACTGAGCTGAGCAGCCTCAGTTCTCAGAGAATCCTTTTTTGCAGTTATATAGACAGTTATGAGGTGCCATGTGGGTTCTGGGAGCTGAACCCAGGTTACGAGTTGAACTCGTAAACACTGAGCCGTCTCTCCAGCCCTAATCCTCTTTTTTATTATTATTATTATTATTATTATTATTATTATTATTATTATTATTATTATTATCTTATTTTTCGAAATTACAATAGAATTGCATCATTTCCCCCTTCCCTTTCCTTCTTCCAATCCCTCCCATGTCTCCTTCCTTGCTCTCTTTCAAATTCATGGCCTCTTTTTCCATTAATTGTTGTTACATATATATGCATGCATACAAACATACATACAAGCATATACATACTCCTAAATACATTAATGTAGCTTGCTCAGTTGTTATGATGTTACTTGTGTGTGTGTTTTCAGGGCTGACTATTGGATAGCCAGACAATGTGCCCTTCCCTGGAAGAATCTTTTCCCCTTGCTCTCAGCATTCCTTAGTTGCCTCTAGTTCTTTGTATAGGGTTGAGGCCTTGTGCGCTTCCCCACCCCTTTCCCAGTGTAGCTTCTGACATTCGAGACACAATCTCTCAGCAAACTCTCTGATCCTTCAGCTCTTAAAATCATTACACACACACACACACACACACACACACACACACACAAATCTGCTTCCAAAATGTTCCCTGAGCCTTAAGTTGTACAGGAGTTGTAGGCATCTCCATCCATTGGGACTGGGCTCCACAACTCAGCATTTTAATTGACTGTGGTTTTCTGTAATGATCTCCATCTGCTGCAAAGAGAAGTTTCCTTGATGTGTGAGGACCACACTTATCTGTGGGTATAAGGACAAATATTTGGTTGTGGTTGTTGGCATACTTTTTAAATCTATTTTATTAGGATTCTTGTACCTCTATCTCCCTTCCACCCCATATTCTTCCATCACCCCAACACCAGGTAGGAGAAACAGAAGGTTAGTGGGGAGATAAGTCATTGAGATCTTTTTAGACTTCCTGCTGGTTAGGGGTGTTGAGTTCCTTGGGCAAGTCCAATCTTCATCTCGTTGGCATATCTCCAGTTTCTTCTTATCTCTTTTTCTCTCATGACTACTTGACAAACCAGCAAGAGCAGGAACCAGTAGTAGGAATAGCCACGCCTCCTCACCTGGGGGCTCTGGTCTTTATACTCTCTCTAGAGTGCTAAGAATTAAACTTTCTGCAGTTGGCTCTACCAGAGCACACACGAGGCAAGTAGTCTGCTGCTGTGGACAATCTGAAGCAGCCCCACATCCCACGCCTGGGAATAAAACAAAAACATGTTTACATAACATACCTGAGTTTGTAAAGACACCAAAACTCAGTATAGTAGGTTCTCCTCCAAGATCCACAATCTCAGTAGTCCTGGGTTTTCACTACCAGGCATGATTTCCCTCATGTGAACAGAAAGATAAGTTATTTCAAATCTTCTAACACTGGCTTCCAACGTAACCCCGTGTGAGTGAAAAAGTCATTGCTCTTGTGTGGGTCATCTTAGTGATAAGACATGCCGCTTGCCAAGGTCACACAGGGACAGATTCACTGGAGTTAAGCTCCCTTTACCACTGTGAGCTTAACCAAGAGCTGGGACCTGTCCCTTGTCGCTGGCTTCTCAGGGCCTTGCTGATGTGGAGTACCATGCTGCAGCTTTGAGGCTTCCTCATCTCAGCTTCTGCCACACCGTAGAGCAGGATGTTTTTCTCCCTTTAAACTAATAATAAACTAATAACTTCTTTCCTTTAGTTATGTGCTGGTGTGTAGACAGCCCTTGCCCTTCAACCTCAGCTGCTCAGGGCTTCCTGGCTCAGCCAGCCAAGCACACCCATGTGACTGCCATCTGATTATGGGCTTTGCTGCCTTCTGGGAACTTTGCAGTGTCACTTTCTGCCTTCCTTTTGTGAAGTGCAGAGAAAGTCACAATGCCCTGTCACACTTGATAGTGCAACCTTAGAAAATGGATTATAGTAAAATGAAGTGATACCTGCTTGTGGTGAGTGGTTGGCTGAACTCAGCCTGAGATTCCTGTGTGCCAGCAGTACAGCCAGCCCATGTCTGTTTCCTGTTGCCTCTAACCAAGCTTAATAATGTCATTCTTGGAGTAGGGTTGGAGTGTTGCTGGCATCAGACACATCACTGGGCTCAAAAGCTGCTGTACTGACTACAGGGGACCATGTGAAGCAGTCTTTCTTTGCTCTCAGAGCTTGTCCCTCAGCCTCCAGGGACAACTCCTTACACTAACCTTTGGAAATACACAGATGATTATCTGCTTCCAGAATGCTCTGAAACCTGCTTGTCAGATAAACTGGAGGCTTTCATAGGAAAGTCTTACTTGTTTTTATAGAATCACTTTTCCTGAAAAGTAATTGTGTGTGTGTGTGTGTGTGTGTGTGTGTGTATGTGTGTGTGTGTGTGTATATATATATATATATATATATATATATATATATATATATATATATAAAATCATTGCAGACTCAGTTATCAAGTGAGGGATTAAGATCATTTACTCAGAAGCTGCATAAAACTCCAGTTGCTGCAAGTGGCTTAGCTATAAGAGAAACTGCTTGCTTGCTTTCCCTCTCTCCCCCTTTCCCCTTCTCCTCCTCCCTCCCTTTTCCCCTACCCTTCTCCCTCCTGCCTGCCAGCCTGCCTTCCTCTACCCCCCCTGCCCCTCCCCCACCCACCCACCCACCCACACACACACACACACACACACACACAGGGTTTCTCTATATAGCCCTGGCTGTCCTGGAACTGTGTAAACCAGCCAAGCCTGGAACTCAGATATCTCCCTTCCTTTGCCTCCCAAGTGCTGGGATTAAATGCGTGTTTCTCTTTCTTAAG